>NC_038244.2:33023825-33098942 GCF_000004515.6 Glycine max
TACTTACTCTTTAATATCTTGTATCAAAATTGTTGTTGATCTCTCTTCATTCTTGACCACCATTTTTCCTATAATGCTATATTAAATGCCCTAATTTTTTTCACTCCAAGTCCATCTTCCTCTTTTTCCTTACACACTTGCTCTCACGATACCCAATTTACTTCCCTAACACCTTCACCTTAAAAAAATAAATAAAGGTTCAAGTAAATAGACAGTACCTTTTGGAGCCTTAAACCAAGAATGAAAGTAGAGCAGGAGCCTTTCCACTATTTCAATTTATTTCTCACTATATCCATTACAAGTCTAGGGTGTTTTGATGGATGACGACACTAGGCTCATGACTGAGGAGGGGCCCAAAAACATAAAAAATAAAAAAGTAATGTGAGGAAAACAAATAATTTATTTGGCAATAACTTAATCTTGTTAGCTTTTTAAAATCCTTTTTCAATTACTAATTTCAACTTATAAAGAAATGAATTATTCAATATGTACCAAATTAATAATAATAATAATAATTTTTGACATTAAATTCGTGTAATGATAAATACTCGAAGAAAGAGTTTAGTAAACTATAAAGATCCTTCTTAGCTTGAGCCTAATTGTCTTCTGTAAATGATACTTATGGATTTTAGCAAAAAAAAAATACATTTTCCTATAAAATAAAGTAATAACAAAGGAAAAGGGTGATAGAAATAATAGAAAAATAAAATTTAAGGAAGAAAAGATGGAGAATCTTTTTCTAAAGGGATACAGAGTAAAGGTCAATAAACGAAATGGAAAAAATAAGCAAGACATTAAAAAATGAGAGAAAAGCATTGAAAAATATTAACTAATAAATCATTATGTTGAATCTCATTCGTGTTTCTAAATTATATAATTCTTTAGTGCCAACATATTCTATATAAAGGAAAATATCATAAATCTTGGTGGTGCTCAAAAAGTGTTGCATCCTAGAGAAGTTGAATATATATGACTAAAGTAAATGGGAAAGAAAAGGAAATTAAGAAGAAAAAATTAATTTGTTGACATGAATATACATCAATGACACTTACCTCATGATATGTATCATAAATAGTGGTGCCATTTTTTCCGTACTTAATAAATATCTTTAGAAATGAATTGTAAACATGATCTTTGTTTTCAAATCAATTTTTCATGAAAGGAAACCAATCGAACTTGATGAAGTTGTTCAAATTATATTAATTCAACAAAAAACAATATTCTCTTTGTCTCATAATAAGTGTTGTTGTAGTGTTTTTTACTAATACCAAGAAGAGCCCGTAAATAGATGAAAGAGTGTCGTAATTTACAAAATTAACCTTATTATTAATATTCTTTTTTGGAAAAAATGTAACACAACAACAACATTTTGAAAATATTATTAGGGTTTTACATAAAAAAGTAAGTAATATTACATACATTTAGAAGCTAAAATGACACTTATTATTATGGGACGAAGGTAGTATCTTATAATAAAAGTATTGGCTATAAGCATATATATACTATATGATATTTTGTCATAAATCTAACATATATTAACTTGTTCACAAAATTCGTAGCATCATCCTATACATACATAAGAGTTTCAAAGAAGTTGTTCATCCTTTAATAGGAGATGGATTTTATAACATCCCAATTTTCTTGTGTGAGGTAGACAATGTTGTTGCTTTGTTGTCTAATTAGGTAGTGTTTTTAGACTATTGAAATGGTTAAAAATTACATGTTACCATAGGATACCTAAGCATGGTTAAGGTCTTAAGTTTTTAGGCTAAAGTCTAGAAACAATAAGGGTAACTCAAAGAATATCCTCTAATCAAATAATGGTTAACTCATTAATGGCCTAGATGTTAATAATTGGATTTTGGTCTAGCAATAGAAATTAGAAGCTTCAAAGAAGAAAATTAGTAATTAATGTAAGTAAAGTTAGAAATTAAGTGGTGAAGGTTGATTAATGGTGATCTAGATTTCATAGAATTAGAAAGAGGTAATTAAGTCATAAGAGTTTAAAGTGGAGGGCATTTTCATAAATGAATATACAACTAGATTAAAATAGAATTTTAGTTTAATTAGTTGATGACTAATTAAAGTGTCCGATTATATGATGTAGAATAATTAAAATAAGTTAGTGTTGTAACACCCTGAAAAATTACAACTCAGGCAGACGGAGGAAACTCTATGTTGTGTCTTCTGTGTTTGTGTGTATTTAATTTCATTAGTTATATGTTTTTAATCATAGAATTTTCGTGCTATATATGTCTATATTCAGTGTAAAAAATTTGTTTAGTCTAGCTTGGCACAGATATGGAAATTGCTTGAACAAAAATTCTATATGTAACAAAATTGTGATGTCTACTTTACCCTTTTTAAGTAAAAATTACAAAAGTCAAGCATACCACATTTGGTAGTGATGTACACGTTTTCCGTGGCTGAGCAAGGGTCATTCATGGGTCAAAATTGAGTGATTGAGATAAGCTTACACAATAATCCAATGGACCATGCTCTAAGCTTCTTCTATAAGTTTATTTAAACTACAAAAAACTCATAAACTTGGGCATTCTTCCTCCATTTTCACAAACTGGTCAAGAGGAAGGAGACACCATTTCCACTCTTCTTCCAAGCTTTTACAAGTTTTCTTGAACCCTTCGTCCATCAAGCCTAGGTAAATAACCTCCATTTTCAACTCTAAGCTTTATTTTCACTTCATTTTCTTGCTCTTTTCTCGTAGTTTCAAATCTTAATTTTGCACTCTTGAAGGTTGGAAACTAAAATCTAAATTCCCTCATTCTTGCTTCTAAATTCCTTGGAGACTACAAGAGGTAAGGGGGGGGGGGGGGTCTCTCCTACTCTTGAATCCTAAGCTTTTTGTTAAACTTCCTTGCACATGTTTTTGTTTTGAAATTTGCATGCTTGCTCCCTTGTTCAGGATCTATGTGCTGAGCTATTATCCTTAAGTTTTTTATGCCAAAAAATGAGTTCTTTGAGTTTAAAACATAGGGTTATCCTTAAATTCCTATTAAATCAGATTTTTCTAGCAAAAGTTATGAATAAAACAAGTTTTAGAACATTTTACCGGATAAAATCTGCCACCAAAATAATCTTCTAATGAGAGTTGGATGTACTGGTTTTATTAAAATTTTAACCTAAAAATGAGTTTATTAGATATTAAAATTTAGGGCAGCATATAAGATTTGTAAAAGATCAATTCCCAGAGCACCAAGAGCACAGAGAATAAGTTAGGAGCAAAACTTTATAAAATTAAGAGGAAGAGTGATTTAGACAGGAGACAACTTAACATGGGAAACCGTGCATTTAAATAAAGTTACCTTAGAATTAATTTTTGAAACTTCTGCTTTAATTGTTATATAATTGCTAAGATAACCTACAATCTCTAATGACCGATGCGTGCTTTAAAATTGTGATGATTTTTCTATTGATACATTTTTTGAAAGACCTGTATATTATAATTATTATTGTTGAATGATAAGACTAGTAGAGTGTGGACTCCAGAAATTATATATGTGGCATGCAAATTTATACTCTATGCTATACACACACACACACACACACACGCCTTTTGGTTTGGGTCCAAGAGTGTCCGACCCTTACCAAATTGTTTGCCATAATTTTTGGATGATTGTATATAGCCAGTACGTTGCAAATTTTTTGGTAGACTTGTATGAAAAGTGATTTCTATCACTTAAGGGGCCTAGAATAGTTCTCTGAAAGTAGTACATAGGCTTGAGCCTCGCCTCTCTTTGTGTGTGTAGGAATGTTTAGTATTCATCTGTGAGACGGTGTGGTTGTGGTTAGGTTCCATCTATAAGATCATGAGGTATATGATTATTGTAACATCCTGGAAATTTCTACCCGGAATTTTTGGAAACGATGTATTTTGAATGATTATATATATAAGTATTATTCAGTGTATATGCATATATGTTCTTGGTAAGGGTAGGAATAGTGGGGGCAAGATACGCGGGTTAGACTAATTAAGGAAGAGAAATCCATAACTGGGAGGTTATGGGTTAATTCTTAATTAATTAGTTTAAAAATCATCGTTTTGCGTGCGACTTAAAATTTAACGAAACCAACCTCTGAACCACGCTCGGGGTTTTATTCTGAGCGTTTTGATATATCTATTGCTTGCTTTCGAAAACTGGCCCCGACGGACGCAGAGAAACGCGAGGAACTGGAACCAGAGAAACGGCACGCAAACCGAGGCAGGATTTTAGCATTTCAAAGGTCAGATTTTTCTCACTTTTGTGGCTGAGTATAGGTCGCTATCAAAAGAGAAAGTGGGCCCTTTTGCTCCACTCAAATAGGGACATGTGGCAGAGCTTGAATAAAATAATAGAAAAAGAGAAAACCCTTTTTATTTAAAACCAAAAAGCTTTTCTCTCTCCTCACTCAGCCAAAGCAGAAAAATTCAGAAGCTCTCCCTCTTCCTCACGTTGCTTTTTCCTTCTCCTCCATTCTCCATTGAAACCCCAACAAAGCTCCAACCTTTGGTGCTCATTTCTGCTCCAAATCGCGAAAGGAGGGCATTTTTGGAGTCGTGAAGTGCGTGGCTACGAGAGGGACTTTGAAAATTCAGGTTTGGGTGGACTTCTTTCTCTCTTAAATTTTGTGGGTATGGGGTTTTGGGAGATATGATGGGTAGTCTTGCTAGGTTTCTGCTGTGTGATGATTATTTGTGAAGACATTTGTTGAAAGCTTGTTGAAATTGCCATGTTTGGACGAGTTAGACATACCCATTCTGTTTTAGGGTTTTTGTGATGATGTTTGTGATGTTTATATGCTGAAATTGCTGATGGAAAACTGTTAGAGATGAAGGGTAGAACTAACCTAGGGTTAGAAAGTGAGAATGTGATGTTATGAGTGGAAAAAGAGTGAGGCTTTGAGGGTTGGAAGGTTAAGTCAGAATTCTGTGGTAAATGGAGGTTAAAGTGAGTTAATACTAGCTTGAAATGTCATTTAGGACTTATGAGAAAGCTTGGACTGTGCTAGAGAGAAAAACAAATGATCAAAGTGAATAAAGAGCCATTTCTAGGGCAAAAATTGGGTGTTAAGGAGTCAAATTTTGATTCGGTGAGATTTTAGGTGTAAATCCAGTTTGAACAAGTCTAAATAGATGTTATGGACTGGTGTGAGGTGAGAGTTTGCTTCAAATTTACCTCATTCTACATTTCACTTTTCAAACCTAGAAAGCCCATTAAATTGAGGGGTTTTGGACACCTAGATTCTGTGTTGCTGTGTTTTGAAGCTTGACTTTGGGTTAGACTGATCGAGGCCGTACCCGAATCAAATAAACATGAAAATGCAGTAACTAGGAAGTGATCCTAGGTCGTTTCCCAACGAGCAGTGACAAGCCAAATGTTCATAATATACTTGCAGTAACAGTAACAATAACGATGGGGGGGAGTTGTTTGCTTTTGTAAATTAAACAGCGAATATATGTGAATTAGAAAATATCAGAATTAAAACACGTTGCTTCCCCTTGATTCACAAGCAAGTCTCTTATCCTAGGTTACGAGAGTTTATCCTTTATCAGTTTAACCACTTAATCCAACCCTAAATTAAATTACTAAGCGAAATTCAACATAAGGCATTCATTATGTGATTAAGCATCACATACACCAATTACTCATAAACGATCATTAAGCATGAACGTAAATTAAGCGCAGAGACAATTAATCAAGCACTAAGCATGCATGAATTAAAAGCAACAAATTCAAAGTAATTAGTGAAGAGGAAAAACTAAACAGAATTTAACAGTAATAATAGAACCTCAAAGAGAACTGTGCTTGATCCTCAAGGGAAAACAACGCTGCAGACTTAGCCTTCCATTAATCAAATAGAGAATGAAATTTTATTGATAAAACTAAAAGTCTGAACTGGAATTGAAAAGAACGAAAATAAAAGAGAAAGAGAAGAGAGACTAAAACTAAAAACGAAAAATAGAAGAGAGAGAGGAGAGAGAGAGAGAGTCTCCCGCGAGGGAGAGAGGGGGCTCCTAAACTAGAACCTTGGTGCTGTTATATAGTTTTTTTCAGCCCCAAAGCTTACAAATATGTTTTAAATCCAAGCCCATAAGTAAAATCAAATCAAATCTAGATAAGATAAGATAAGATAAGATCTAGATGAAATAATATCTAGATGAGATCAAATCTAAATAATATCTAGATAAGATAAGATCTAATTTTATAGAATAAATTAGTCTGCCCTCTTCAAGTCCAAGCCCAATTCTAGATTCAAGCCCAATGCTAGATTCAATCCCAATGCTTCATTAATTCCTGAAATTAGATTAAAAACATCAAATTAGCTGAATGGGCCCAAATAATAAAACTGCCTAATTAATTGACAATTAAGACCAATCAATAATTAAAATGGTGCAAAAAGGGTTTAGAAAATAGAAGAAAATGATGGCACATCATAGACATGATTGATACATGATTTGGGACTTGTAGGAATTGATTTGGGCAAGATTGGGTGAGAGAAAGTGTGATTTTCGAAATCTGCACTTATGCAGAATTTTGCTGTCAAAATAGGTGCAGCAGAATTTTGGCTTGTGCAGAAAAATGCTTGTGTGTGGTTGGCTGTGGGAAGAGTAGTACAGAATGAGTTCTGGATGTTTGCTAGTAGATCCCAACGGTCATTATGTAGGCTTATGTACTATAGACTTCCAGTGAAATTTTGGAGTCGATCCAACGGTTAACGAATTGGATCGAAGGAATTGTTACTGGGGTCTTTAAGTGAGAAAAGCTGTGATTTTGGTTGGTGTGTTGAGCAGAGTTTTCTGCCTTTGCCCTGTTTTGCTTGGCTGTGATAGCTTGTGCTGTTTGAATGTTGTTTTGCTTGGATGTTGTGGAAGCTTGGGAGGATTGATGGGGACCCGGTGTTGAGAGAAACGAGGATATGGGCTACGTGGGAGTACGTGAGCTCAGATGGAGGTGGGCAACAGGGGATGGTGGGTCTATACGCGCATTGTGGATGTGGAAAACTTGTTGTGCACCATCGCCCGACCGCCACCTAGTACCATATGTGATGGGTACCCCATAATCCTACAAGCTTGAGATGAGGAAGTGTTGAAGGGTGAAACTTCCTGCTTTTATTGTTGACCACAGAGTGGTACCTGGAGATATGTCGCGGGGGTCAGGAGACCTTGGGGACGTCAGGTGGGGTGCTATTGCCCAAAACCAAGCTTGACCAATCCCGACCCAACCCGGGCATAGTCGGTCAGTGAGAACCTGTGATGTACCTAAACAGGCGAGCTCCTGGCAGTCAACAGATAAAAGGAACAAAGACCACAAAGCAAGGAGGCTTGTGGTGGCTGGCCAGCTGTGAATTTTGTGTGATATGTGGATTATGGCCTCTGGTAATCGATTACCAAGGGTGGGTAATCGATTACAAGGCTTAAAAATGAAGACAGGAGGCTAAGATGGTCTCTGGTAATCGATTACCACGGGGTGTAATCGATTACCAGGCTTGAAAATGAGGTCAGGAAGCCATGAGGGCTTCTGGTAATCGATTACCAAGGGGGTGTAATCGATTACCAGGCTTAGAAAGGGGACTGGAACACTGTGGAGGCCTCTGGTAATCGATTACCAGCCTGTGTAATCGATTACACAGAGGGATGGGTCACTAGTAATCGATTACCAGGTATGTGTAATCGATTACACAGTGCATTTTTGCATATTTCATGTTCTGAGGCTGTGTAATTCAAGTTTAGCCTCTGGTAATCGATTACCAAGGCTGTGTAATCGATTACCAGAGATAAAAAGCCTTAAGACACTCCTTTTAATTGCATGTAGTGGTTATGAGACTCATTGTGCGGCGGCATAGTTAGATTCTTATGAAAGAGTCTACCCCTTTCTTTTCTCTCTTGTAGATCGTGATGGCGGCGCAGTTAATCCGTGATCGAGTAGAGATGGAGTGCCTAGAGGGAGCTTGGGAGACCCTCGAAGGCAACACGAGGTGCCGATTTCGGGGCACTATTCGATTTACGGTGACTTCTTTAGTGCATCCAGATGAGCCCACACGGACGCTTCAGCGCATGGTGGAGTGGATACTACCCACGCCTACACCATATCGTCTAGTGGAGCCCATCCAAGTGATCGAGGTAACGTCATCCGAGGAAGACCCCGAGGAGGATCTGGAGGAGCTACCTCCTGAGCCTGCTGTGGATGCCCTTGACTTTCTAGAGGGTGATGAGGATCCACTTCTTGAGGTGGATTCTCCCGAGGAAGTCATGTCGGCATCTGAGGCAGACTCTACGGAGGATAGTGGCCCGGGGGAGATGGCGATCAGCGGAGGCTCTTCATCCTAGTGGACAACTTTTTGGATTAGTTTTGTATACTTTTGAGGGTGGGTGTATCTAGGACTGACTGTTAGGTTTACTCTTTTGTTTTGTATGGGTAGACCTGATGTATAGGCATTTGATGATTGTATACATGTGGCTGAAGCCACCACTATGAACACCTTTGCTCTGGATGACACTATATATTTTGTAAAACTCCCATATTTTGGACAGCTTTAAATGATGAATGCATTTATGATCGATCTTGTTATTTGAAAAGAAAGCATTAGCAACTTTATTTGTAAAAGAGTTTATCGACCGTATTTTATTCTTTTATTTTCACGTGACGACCTAAAGCAATGGCTGGTACATTCTTCCTTTTGAAAAAGCAAAATAGTTTAGAGATTATGAGCGGTAAGAAAGAAATGACTCCGAATAGAGTTGTGAACTGGCTATTCAGGACTCTATAGTGAGGATTTTCCTTCTAAACCTTGTTTTGGTGAAAAGGGAAAGAAATGAAAAAGAAAAAGAAAAAAAAATTTACCATGGTTTTTGTTATTTAAATTATTACTATTAAACCAGTCATTAATTTAGGGACGCCACAATTATGGTCCATCTATGAAATGGTGAGGTATGTGGTTATGTTCCATCATATGATGGTGAGGTATATAATTATGGTCCATTTGCTAAATGGAGAGGTATGTGGTGATGTTCCACCTATAAGATGGTGAGGTATATGATTATGGTCCATCTGTGAGATGGTAAGGTATGTGGTTATGTTCCATCTATAAAATGGTGAGGTATATGATTAGGTGATGTAGCTCCATGTGGAGCTTGTAGGCCTTGGATCTTCTTCATCAATAGAGTCCTTTGCTTCTTGAAGATCATGGCAGTGGAATGGAGAAGGAAGAAAGATGATTGGAGATGCCACTTCAAGGAGCAGATGAGTCAAGAAGAAGCTCACCACCATAGGAAGCCATGGATAAGAGCTTGAAGGTAGGAGAAAATCAGTGGAGAGAGAGGGAGAGAAGGGGCACGAAATTTTGTGCCTCAAATAAGGTCTGAACTTTGAAGTATAATTCTCAAATGATCAAAGTTGAAAAAATGCACACACATGGTCTCTATTTATAGCCTAAGTGTCACACAAAATTGGAGGGAAATTTGAATTTTTATTCAAATTTCACTTGAATTTGAAATTGAATTTGTGGAGCCAAATTTTGTAGCCAAAATTTCACTAATTATGATTAGTGAATTTTAGCTATGGTTCAGCCCACTAATCCAAGATCATGTCCAAGATTCTCCACTAAGTGTGCTTAGGTGTCATGAGACATGTAAAACGTGAAGGACATGCACAAAGTGTGATTATACGATGTGGCAATGGGGTGTAGCAAACAAATGCCCACCTTCCCCTCTAAAAATTACTTGGATTGAGCTTCTTCCAATTCAATTAAATTTATTTTCCAACACACACATCAAATATTCACTTAATGCATGTGAAATAACAAAACTACCCCTAAAACAAAAACTAGTCTAGGTGCCCTAAAATACAAGGGCTAAAAAATCCTACATTTCTAGATTACCCTACCTACATTATGGAGCCCTAAATACAAGGCCCAAAAATAATGAAACCTTAATCTAATATGTACAAAGATAAGTGGGATAATACTTAGCCCATGGGCCCAAAATCTACTCTAAGGCTCATGAGAACCCTAGGGCCTTCTCTTGCATCTTTGGCCCAATCTTCTTAGAGTCTTCTATCCAATATCCTGGGGGGTAGGATTGCATTATTACCTCCCCCTTGAAAAGGATTTGACCTCAAATCCAGAGGGTTTTGAAACTCTGGGCTTCTTCCATCAACACCTGTAAAAAGAATGAAAACATATATATTAGTGGTGTTTGGTATGTTGGAGTAAGGTAAGGTCTGAAAACCCATTTCCTGGGCATCTTCCCATGAGGGAACATGGTTTCTCACCAACTCAATGAGTGGTGCTACAAGTACAGAAAAATATAGGACAAACCTTTTGTAAAAGTTTGTTAAGTCATGGAAGCCCCAAATTTTCCTTGTACTTGGTGGAGTGAACCACTTATGAATGACCTTTATTCTCTTAGGGTTCGTGGGAACCCCTTAATCACCATTTAAAAAAAATTAAGGAAAGTAATGCAATAAAACATACCTTTTATATATTTTCATATTGATTACTCCTACCAAAAAGTATGACAAACCTAAGGTGTCCCATATGAGCACCTAGGTTTGTTTTGAAACAAAAAATAAGAACAAACCTACCAAATGAGTCCTTATGTATGAGAATCATGAAGATGTTGGACGCATGGGTGATTTTACATAAGAGGGTTGCACCACTCAACATAATCATCATACCACCTATCATATGGATTTGGTGCCTCATAATACCTATTTTGGGCACCGACAAAGCACAAGGATTTAAGCTCTTATGAATCAAACTCTCATCCAATAACTCCTTTACTTGAGGAATAATCTCAAGCCTAAGAGGTGTGGCAGTGCTAACAAGTGTCTTTTTACAAAGGAGAAGATGTGGAGGTTGTCTAAGAGGGGAAGTTTCTTTAATATTTGTATTTATTTCAAAATAACTTTCCTTCTTAGCTAACCTCTTGGAGGAGACACTTACCTCCTTACATTTCTCCTTAACCATTAAAGGTTGTCCTTCTTCTTGGGGGTAGATTTCTTCACTAGATTCTTCCCCTTTTGCTCCTTCACTTTCACTAGAGGAAGGTGAAGTAGTAGCCTCATCTTGACTACTATAAATGTCTTGGCCCCTCATAATCATGGTTTTCTTAGTGGGGCATTGAGAAGTAATGTGTCTTCTTCCAAGACATTTAAAGCACTTCATGGAGCAAGTCTTCTCTTGCATACTAGCCTTAAGGGGTTGCTTTTCTATTGTTTTCCCCTTATCATATTTGGGCTTAGAAGGTGTCACCCCTAAGATGCCTTGACCTAGGTCTTTCTTTGGATAAGACTGAGAGCCATAAGATTTTGAAGCAGACTTCTTTTTATGTTGTTGCTCTACCCTTATTTCCCAATCTAAGTAAGCCTCTACATTGTCCTTCCCATGGAAGTATGGGAGGTTAATGTTAGCCTCTTGAGGCTTTCTTTCCTTTTCTCTCCTATGGGAGTGAGGTCTAAGATGTGACCTGTGCCTTCCTTCATAATAGTCATGAAGTTATTCACTTAGGCTCTTGCAAGAGTTATGACTACTATAGGAGGCATGTTTTTCTTTTCTGAACTCTTTTTAGTATTTTCCTTCTTTCTTCTTCCTTTATTTGTTCCCTCTTATCTTGATTTATTTTTACCCTCTCTTTTCCTTTTTCTTTTCTTTCTAGTTTTTCTTTCCATAACTTAAGGGTACTCAACTCATCTAAGATTCTAGATAGAGGATCCTTATGACTAGTACCCTCGCCATTAACACTAGATGAATGATGACTTATGTTGGTTCCTAAGTTGTTGCTCTTTCTTGTTGGGGGTTTGAAAAAAAGGTAAAAGCTTGGGTTCCAAAAGAACTCAAGATAAGCGTGATAAGAAAGAAGAAAGTATTATGAAATAACAAGATAAGCTAGGTGTGACTAGTAAAGAAAATAAGTTATGAAAGTAAGCAAGAAATTAAAGTGAAAGAAATATAAACTAGGTGGTTCCTAAGAGTGTTTGGATGACCTCATTTAAGGTTCCCAGCAAAACACTCATTATTCCAAAGAAAAATTTCCTTAAATTATTACACATAAATGGAAGTAGGGTGACCTATTAAAGGCTCCCAACTTACTTCCAATGAAAGGCCTTTTTCATTACAAAATTTGAAAGCAATGAAGGTAAGTAAATTGTCAATTACAAAAAGGTCCTCAATTTTGGTGATTGTGTTCTCTTTGGTGATTCACTCAATTTGTAGTGCTTCTTTGTCCAATAGCTCTTAAGGTGGTTGACTCCTTGCTTCTTGACTCAAAGTCTTAAAGGGATGACACCAATCCTCCTTTGCAATTCCTTATATGGCAACTCACAAACAAGGAAACAAAGAGACAAGCAATAACCAAAGACCAAAAAATTGAAATGAAAGCTAAAGCAATAGATTTTTATCAAGACAAATTTTCAAGAATTATTCAACAATTAAAGCAATGATAAGCACATAAAAGCAAGCTAGGACTCAAAGAGAAACCTAGAAACACAAGAGTTTTATATTGGTTCGACAACAATCGGTGCCTACATCCAATCCCCAACTGACCTGCGGTCCTTTAGATTTCTTTTCAACCTTGTAAAATCCTTTACAAGCAAAGATCCACAAGGGATGTACCCTCCCTTGTTCTCTTTGAACAACCAAGTGGATGTACCCTCCACCTGAACTGATCCATAAGAGATGTACCCTCTCTTGTTCTCAGTTACAACAACCCAAGTAGATGTACCCTCTACTTGTACCACAAAGGATGTACCCTCCATTGGAAGTTATAACCTTGAGAAAAACCTGAAAACCATTGGAAGAGTTACATCTCTTGACTTTTTATTCAAAACTTGTCACTGGTAATCCATTACCAAAATCATGTAATCGATTACACAAAGCATTTTATGAAAAGATGTGACTCTTCACAATTGAATTTGAATTTCAACGTTCAGATACACTGGTAATTGATTACCAATATATTGTAATCTATTACACCATTTAAAAATCAATTGGAACGTTGCAAATTCAGTTAAAAGCTTTTGAAATCAAACTTTGCCACTAGTAATCGATTACAGGTAATTGGTAATCGATTACCAGAAAGTACAAACTCTGGTAACTTAGAAAATTTTGAGAAAAACTCTTTTGAAAAACAAAATTGTGCAATGTTTGTTTTTTGAAAAATCTTTTCAATACTTCCCATGTGAAGTCTTCTTGATTTCTTTTGTTGAATCTTGAATTCATCTTCTCTTGAATCTTGAAATCAAACTTCTCTTGATTCTTGAATCTTGTTGACTAATCTTGAAATCGTTCTCTTGGGCTTTTTGTCATCATCTTTGTTATCATCAAAACTACTTGAATCAACTTGATTCATCATCATGAAACTTGCTTCTACAATCTCCCCATTTTTGATGATGACAACCCTGAAATCAAGAAACACATACACATTCTTTTTCCTAATTGATCACTCACTTAATTCTCCACATTATCCCCCTTTGTTTTTGAGTTTAACCTTCACTTGAAATTAAGTTATTTAATTATGTGAGTCTTGATTTAATCCCTATTTTCTCTCCCCCTTTGGCATCAACAAAAAGCCAAAGTGTGTAAGACATATGATTTTGAAAAGTCATCCACATAACATCTATTGTAAATCAATCATAAAAGATTCTAGACTAATCATGAAGCAAGACATGAATAAACCAAATGCAAACCTAATAGTCATATAACATAATTCATAAATGTTCAGTCATACTAAGCAAATATTAAAAGAAATACTAAATGTTCAAATGTCATAATAATATAGATCATTTGGATAGGTCACTAGCATTTAGCAGTCCTAATTCTCTTCTAATGTTGTAGAAAGAATCTTTGTTTAGTGGTTTTGTGAAGATGTCGGCAAGTTAATTTTTAGTATCTACAAATTCTAAATTAACATCACCTTTTAGAACATGATCTCTAATAAAATGATGCCTAATTTCTATATCCTTGGTTCTAGAGTGAATGATTGGATTTTCAGATATGTTTATGGCACTTGTGTTATCACATTTTATGGGAATGTGATCTAATACAATTCCATAATCAGATAGTTGTTGTTTCATCCATAGAATTTATGCACAACAACTACCAGCAAAAGTATATTCTACTTCTGCTATGGATAATGCTACACTATTTTGCTTCTTGCTATTCCAAGAAACAAGAGCAGACCCTATGAATTGACATCTGCCACTAGTGCTTTTCCTATCTGTTTTTGATCCAGCAAAATCCGAATCTGAGTATCCTAAGTTAACTGTTCCTAATAGATATCTAATGATTCTTTTTACTGCCATCAAATGTGAAAACTTTGGATTTGATTGAAATCTTGCACACATGCATACACTAAACATAATATCTGGCCTACTTGCAGATAAGTAAAGTAGAGATCCAATCATACCTCTGTATTGCTTTGCATCAACAGGTTGACCAGATTCATCTTTGTCAAGGTAACAACTGGTACTCATAGGAGTAGCCAAGTGTTTTGAGTTTTCCATTCCAAATCTCTTAATGAGTTCCTTGCAATACTTTGCTTGGTTGACAAAGATCCCATCATTTGTTTGTTTGATTTGTAGTCCAAGAAAGTAATTTAACTCACCCATCATGGACATCTCAAACTCACTTTGCATATCAATGGAAAAATACTTGCACAAAGAGTCATTAGTAGATCCAAAAATTATATCTTCAACATAAATTTGTACCAATAAGATATCATTATCCTTCTTTTTTATGAATAAGGTGGTATCTACCTTCCCTCGAGTGAAACTCTTTTCTAATAGAAATTTACTTAATCTTTCATACCAAACCCTAGGTGCTTGTTTTAAACCATAGAGTGCTTTCTTTAATCTATAGACATGGTCTAACATTTGTGAGTCTTCAAACCCGGAGGTTGTTCTACATATACCTCCTCTTGAAGTAGACCATTTAAGAAAGCACTCTTGACATCCATTTGATATAGTTTAAAATTCATAATAGATGCATAGGCTAAAAGCATTCAAATGGCTTCTAATTTGGCTACGGGTGCAAAGGTTTCTTCATAGTCTATACCTTCTTCTTGGTTATATCCTTTTGCTACAAGTCTAGCTTTATTTCTAATTACTATACCATTTTCATCCAATTTATTTCTAAATATCCACTCAGTGCCTATGATTGGATAGTTTGAAGGTTTCTCTACTAATTCCCATACATCATTTCTTTCAAATTGATTTAATTCCTCTTGCATAGCCATTATCCAATGATCATCTATAATGGCTTCCTTAAAGTTTTTAGGTTCTATTAACGAAACAAAAGCCATATTTTTTGCATAAATCTTTGAGAGAGTGTCTAGTTGTTACCCCTTTTGAGATATCTCCGATGATGTTGTCAAGAGGATAATTTCTTGAAGTTTTCCATTCTTTGGGAAGATTATCATTTTCTTGGGCTGTGTCAATTTGATCATCCTTGTTTTCGTCATCTCTTTCTTTTTAGATTTCTTTCTTCATTTTGTGTATCTTCCAAAGAATCTGCAATATCATCAAGAAACTCCTTTCTCGGAGAGGTAATATTAGTTTCATCAAAAGCAACATGTATTGATTCCTCAATTGTCATGGTTCTTTTGTTGTATATCCTAAACGCTTTGCTATGTAAGGAATACCCAAGGAAGACACCCTCATCTGCCTTAGCATCAAATTTTCCTAGGCTTTCTTTACCATTGTTTAGGACAAAACATTTACATCCAAAAACATGTAAATGAGCAATGTTTGGTTTTTTATTGTTAAAAAGTTCATATGGGGTTTTCTTAAGAATAGGTCTTATTAAGGCTCTATTCATAGTATAACATGCAGTGTTGACTACTTATGCCCAAAAATATTTTGGAAGTGGTGTGTCATTTAAAAGAGTTCTAGCAATTTCTTCTAAGGCTCTATCCTTCTTAATGTTACTAAATTCAATTAGGCTTTTACTATAATGTTAAGAAAGTAAAGAACAGAAATAAAAACTTAACCAAAAGTAAAAGTGATAATTAAAGTGCACAGCGGAAATTAAAGAGTGTAGGGAAGAAGAAGACAAACACAAGAGTTTTATATTGGTTTGGCAACAACCCATGCCTACATCCAGTCCCCATGCGACCTGCGCTCCTTGAGATTTCTTTTCAACCTTGTAAAATCCTTTACAAGCAAAGATCCACAAGGGATGTAACCTCCCTTGTTCTCTTTGAACAACCAAGTGGATGTACCTTCCACTTGAATTGATCCACAAGAGATGTACCCTCTCTTGTTCTCAGTTACAACAACCCAAGTAGATGTACCCTCTACTTGTACCACAAAGGATGTACCCTCCAATGTGTTAAGACAAAGTTCTCAGGCGGTTAGTCCTTTGAAACTTTGCGAAGGGGAAACAAAAGATATCTCAAGCGGTTAGTCCTTTGAAATCTTTTGTTTAAGGGAAAGAGAAGAATCAAAAGAATTCTCAAACTGTGTCGTTTTGAATTCTTTGAACAGGGAGAAGGGAGACACAAAAGAATTCAGGCGGTTAGTCCTTTGTTCTTTTGGAAAAAGGAGAAAAGAGACACAAATAGAATTCAGGCAGTTAGTCCTTGTCGAATTCTTTTTGGCAAAAGGAGAAGAGAATGAAAAGATATAACACACTTTTGTTTTCTGTGAAAGAACAAGGTTTAGAAACCAGAAAACTTAGAAAGCTTTTGGCAAAGGAAGAAGAAGAAGTTCAAAAGTTATGTGAAAAAGTTATCAAAATGCAAGTCAAGGTCTTGCTTTTATAGACTCTTCATGTCTGTTCAAGAAAATCATTGGAAGAGTTATAACCTTGAGAAAAACCTGAAAACCATTGGAAGAGTTACATCTCTTGACTTTTTATTCAAAACTTGTCACTGGTAATCGATTACCAATATCATGTAATCGATTACACAAAGCATTTTATGAAAAGATGTGACTCTTCACAATTGAATTTGAATTTCAATGATCAGATACACTGGTAATCGATTACCAATATATTGTAATCGATTACACCATTTAAAAATCAATTGGAACGTTGCAAATTCAGTTAAAAGCTTTTGAAATCAAACTTTGCCACTGGTAATCGATTACAGGTAATTGGTAATCGATTACCAGAGAGTAAAAACTCTAGTAACTTAGAAAATTTTGAGAAAAACTATTTTGAAAAACAAAATTGTGCTATGCTTGTTTTGTGAAAAATCTTTTCAATACTTCCCTTGTGAAGTCTTCTTGATTTCTTTTCTTGAATCTTGAATTCATCTTCTCTTGAATCCTGAAATCAAACTTCTCTTGATTCTTGAATCTTGTTGACTCAATCTTGAAATCATTCTCTTGATTCTTGAATCTTGTTGACTCAATCTTGAAATCATTCTCTTGGAATTTTTGTCATCATCTTTGTTATCATCAAAACTACTTGAATCAACTTGATTCATCATCATGAAGCTTGCTTCTACATAGAGTAGAGTAGAAAAACTAAAAAAAAACTCAAGAAACCTCTAGTTTTGGCACTTGTTTTCACAATAATTTTCAATTGAAATTTCAGAACTAAGATTGGTATATAATATACACCAGTTATAGTATAAATTTCGAGCCAAAACAACAAGCATACTTCCTTTTCCTTTTTTTTTCCTGGACACTGATTTTTCTTCCAACTTGTGTGATTTTTAGTATTTTTTCCTTTTATCAAAATCACTTGGTTCTTTTTTTAGATGTCTAGGAAATTAAGTAAACTTTTCAGCTCAAAATTCATAGTTACCAATTCCCAGTAATTTATACAAGTTTGTATGTTCAAGCTGCCAGCACCAACGATTTCAACCTCGATATCAAGAGTAGTGTTTATGTTAGCTTGCATAGTTACAATTTGTGTTTGCTTATGCTCAATTATCCTGAATAAAAAATTCAAGAGAGCTTAAAACTTATTTTGATTCACAAATCCAGCCACAACTCAACACCACAACTCAACTTCTTCATAGGCATCATGTAGGAAACTTAGAAAACAAAAATAAAGTTCAACAACAAGACTACTTCTAGGAATTGATTTAGAACATGTTATGAACTAAATAACATGCATGAATTAGACTCAAAATTCAAAAGATAGGATAAGAATGACAAGAATACATGAAAAAATGTATCTAGAATTCAATCAACAAAATAAAAATTCAACACAAACTTAGAACATAATGTGACAATTATTATGACTTATCATGACTCTAAGACAATATGGATTAAGGGCCCGTTTGGATGTGGCCCAAAAGATCTTTTATTATCTTATCTACTGAAAAAATATCTTTTTTTGTTTTTTAAGAGTGTTTGGTTATTTTTTTTAGCTTTTACAAAAGCAAAAGCTCTCAGCAGATCTTCCTTTTAAGCTTAGATTCCCAACTTCTCAAATCTCCTTTTCGGGAATCTGATCCCAAAATAAGGCTTGGACAATAATGTCCTCAGAAAATTTCAAAATGACAAGCATACCCTCCTCATTTTCTGAACCCTAAAATTTTCTCTCGTTCCTCACAACTTGTCGTGCTATGCCTTCCTCGGAATTTTTCTCACATGCTTCTGATCTCCTTGGTCATCTCTTCCAATCATCCTTGGTCATCTCTTCCGATCATCCTTCGTCATTTTTTCTTCTTCCTTTGTTAGCATCGCAGGTTAACCAATTCTTCATTAATTTCTTTTTCTTCTCAATATTGTTATGGATTAGGGTTATGCTTTTGTTTGTTTCATTAAGCTTGTGAAATGTCTCTCAATCAAGTTCTTGTGAAAAGAAAGAAAGCATAATGGTGTGATAAAAATACTGAGATTATGTTGAAAGTGTGCATAGAAGAGGTGAATGCTGGAAATAAACCTCACAACCACTTCACTAAGCTTGGTTGGGAAAATATTGCAGAAAAGTTCAATAAGGCAACAAATTTGAGATATGAATATAAACAATTCAGAAATAGGTGGGATTCTTTGAAAAAGGAATGGCAATTATGGGCTAAGCTTATTGGTAAGGACACAGGTCTTGGTTGGGATGGGGAGAAGAAAACCATTGCAACTAGTGATGAATGGTGGGAAGCCAAAATTCAGGTATGTGTTATTCAACGAAAATAGAGTTTTTGTGCATGCCACTCTTTTGTTCTTTTGTTTTTTATGTGTGATTCTTGACTTTGGGGCCAAAATTGCAGTTGCAGACTATTTTTTAGAAGCTTGCATTTGAAATTTTAGTTGATAATTTTAGTACCCTGAGACTGAAATAGTACCCCTTTATATACCCTTCAAATCTATTGACATGTTCATCCATGGAGGAAAGCATTTTTTTTCTTATTTTGCTTCATCTCTGTATAACATCACAACTTCAGAGGCTTGGTTCTAGGATTCAACTTCCAAAGGCTTACTTACTCTAATATATCTCTGATTCAAGTCGTTCTGTGAGTTTTCCTGTTTTAGTTTGAGGCTTTGAGCTTTGTTTGATAGATATGCCAAAGGCAAATTGCAGTTTCTAATTTGTTGAAACTACAAAGATTGAGTTTAGAACTGATAGAAGAGTTGGTCATGGGTGTTTGTTTTTTACATTCTTAGTTCTTATACACTACTATAAACTAGAAAGAAGTGATTGGAATTTCAACTACCATTGTTGGTTTAGAGGGCAGAGGCTCCATTGAGTTAAAAGTAAGAAAGCAATTAAGGGCCTTTGATGTGAATTCGGATAAATGGTTTCTTCTATATATATCTTTATGTGTGTTCTTCATTCCACAATAGCTCTTACTTGTGGAGCTTTGATGATATTCTACTCCAAAGAGATCTCTGTGCTTCGCCACGGATTCGAGACTGCAAGCAAGCTTCAAGAGACAACACCCCATGATCAGCTTCTAATTGACACCTCTGATTCCTTCTCTGGCTTGTTGTTGTTCACAATAGGATTCCTTCTCTTGATGGTTGCTTTTGTTAAGGACATAGAGTTTCAGAGTTTCTTTGCCTAAGGGTGTGTGATGCTTCACATTTCCATTGCATTCTGGAGATTCTTCTTTGAGAGGAAGCTTGGGGATCTTGCACATGAGTGGCCTTGGCATGCTGTTGGGGACATAGCATTGGCCATTTCTTGGGTCTTTCTTCTTGTGTACACATGGAGAGAGAAACATGATTAGTTAATTTATTTTATAATTTTGTATGTTTTTGGTGCTTGTGGTTGTAGAAACAACATGACCCAAATTGGCCTTGTGAATGCTCAGATTCTTGACATAAATGGAGAACCATTATATGAGTATTGTTCTTCTTCAAAGAGAGAATGAAAGAGGTTGTTGAGTCAACTTTCTGGTTCTTCTTCAGTTCCTTTTCTTTCTCTCTTATCAATTCATTGGATTGCTTGCATACTATCCCACTTAAACCCATTTTGAATCGATTTGGATTCTTAATGCTATGCGTGTGTGTCTCATTATTAGCATTTGCTATGCTTCCATTTATCCAACTGTTACTTACATTGGTGCCAAGCAAAATTTGCTGATTGGTATATTCGGGGGCATTGGACACCCTCTCTCAATGAATTTTTTTGTTTTTTGAAGGAGCGGGAGAGGTGGTAAGGTCTTATTGTTAAGCTGTTTGTTGTGTAGCTTGGTTCAACTAAATTAGATTTTCAATTAAAAGAATTATATTATACCGGCTTACACGATTACAAGCGGATATAAGCTCTGTTGTTGAATTTTTTATCATCATCCGGCTTATGTATATTGCTTACATTCTTGGGGTTGAAGCTAATGTTGCTCTACATATTTGGTTTCAATTATGCTTCCTTTTATTTTCTTAGCTATTTTGAATCATTTGTGCAATCACTACAATTTGGACTTTCATTGTTTTGGTTGTCTTGTTATGAACCTTTCTTGTATTCAAATTGTTTGGCTAGATGATCTAATTCCAGCCATATATTGTATTGTTTGGGATCTCATCTCAAATTGTTATGGTATCCTGAGTTTCTTTATCCAATTTTTAAGCTAGGTTGTTTAAGTGGGAACCATAATTATCTTTATCCAATTTTTACAGGTACATGTATAAGAATATATTAAGGAGATTGGTAGGCTTAATAACCTTTATGGACCAATTACGCTGGGATTATTTTAATTAGATTTTTGCTACTGCATATGCTAGTGAAGCATGTACTGCTAAATATTAATAAATGGCATCAACGTGGACAAGAATGTGTACAATACAGAGCATAAATAAATAGGTTGACTCAACACTCTACACCAAGAAGTAATACTTAGAAGCCATAATAAAAACACAATTCTCTTGAAATATTAATTTAGGAATTGAAGGACGCCTTTGAGGCAAAGCAATCTAGAAAGTGCAAACAATTACTATGAATCTTATTATGTTCAAACAATTGATATTTTATTCTCAACTCACCAATGCATCTTTTACATCTTAGACTCAAATTAACCACACGTACGACTTCCCAACTCACTGTTTGATATATGCTTTTCTCCTAATTCAAACACTTATGGTTGATATCTTACTATCAAAGTCACCACTCTGCTCTTCTTCTACATATAAATACCATTTTCTTCTCACCATGGCTAGAATCATGATTAATTCAACACCACTGAATTTAATTTTCTTGGCATCTATATATCATCAGCTGGTGCTATAATCATTGGATCTGACTCCCGAAATGAATGATCCAACTTAATTCTCACAAGATTCTGATGCATGGTTTGATGAGGTGTGTATATATATATATATATATATATATATATATATATATATATATATATATATATATATATATATGTTGAGACTACCCTGCTTTTACTTTGCTGCTTTTTTGGTCCAAAATTCAAACCTTGCAAGTTATGTTTGCTATATATATATGCTACACTTTGATTTTTAACTTATGTGACTTAAAAATGCTTGTTTTCCCTTCTAGTTTCTCTCATTAGCCACTCTCCTACTCAATAATGGGATCAAAGGAAGATGTTTTGTGCATTTCCTTGTGGACCCTATAATGTAATATAATACTTATCCTAATAAATATTTAAGTAAAATTATATCCTTCAATTATTTCAGAAAGAATATCTCTTGAAATTATATCCTAATAAATATTTAAGTAAAATTCTTTAAGTAAAATTATATTCTAATAAATATTTAAGTAAAATTATATTTGGCAATTCTTTGGTATGTTTTGCAAGAAAATTGTAGTTAAATTTTCATGAGCTTAGAAGTGATGGCCTTGGAAGTGACAACTTTAATGTGTTAGATAGTTGGTAGGCACGTAGCTTTTATGGTATGGCTTTTTGTAAATATGGGATTTTGAGTTATAATATTTGAAAGCAATACATGTGCCTTATTGTTAGACAATGGCATTATATTGAGAATTGTCAGGTTGTTGTTAGGAGGACATATATTATTCCACAGGTTAACATATGCATAAATTCATATTGGATTAGGTTTTGCTTAATTTAAATTATATAGGAATGTCAACCTTACCAAATATATTATAATGAGATTGATTTTTATTTCTTAATTCTCATGCCAAATATATATTATCATTCTTATTTTTTATTTTATAGGAGGATCCTGAAGTAGCAAAGTTTAGAGGGCAAGGCCTCAAATTCTTACCTGAGATGGAATTCCTTTTTAAGGGTATTATTGCTACTGGTCTTGCAGCATATGCACCATCTGAAGATTCAAGACAATATGAAGGATTCAACACAAGAACATAAGAGACAAATGATAACATTGATGATAACACTAACATGGAAGTGAATGAGCTTGAGATAGACACGAAAACTCAGAACACGTTTTCGGCAAAGGAAAATGGACAGAGGAAGAGAGGGTGATAAAAGAATTGGGGTTGCTGCCAAGCTTTCCTCACAATTAGATCGTATTATTCAAACATTTGAATCTAGTGTATCTGCTCAAGACCCAACTAGCATTACTGCATGTGTAGCAAAGTTGAAAGATCTACCAGGACTTGAGCATGGGAGTGAACTATTTTACAAAGCCACTAAACTTATGAAAAAAGGGAAAACAGGATCACCTTTGTTGCTTTAGAAGAGCCTGAGCTACAACTTGGATGGATCAAGTCTAAAACTTAAGCACAAATTCCTTAGTTTCTCCTCTATTTGATATCATTGACACTTGCTAGTTTTGCTTGGTTATGAACCTTGGTTGTGTTATGGATCTTAGTTTTTAATTTCAGTTATGTCATGGATCTTTGATTTTAATTTTGGTTATGTTATGGATATTAGTTATGGTTTGGCTCTTGATTTTTTTATTTTCAGTTGTGTTATGATTTTTTTTCCTTCTACAGGATGTCTTCATCATTATTATCAAATGACTCATCACTATCATCAAATGACTCTTCATCTGACGATGACGATCACATTACGAAGAACAAAGTGTTGATGTTTTCTGTAGCTAATGTTACCAATTACTTCATGAAATATGTTGTGAAAAATCCATGTAGAGATTCAAGCATGACAGGCCATCGTTAGGTATCTGAAATTCTAAATGGTCATCCAATACGTTGTTATCAGATGTTTAGAATGAAGAAACTTGTCTTTCTTGAATTATGTGATATCTTGGAAACCATGTACAACTTAAAGAAAACTCGAAATGTCAACATTTATGAGCAAGTTGGCTTGTTTTTATACATGTTGAGTCAACCAAGTTTTGTTCGTAATTGTGAGGAAAGATTTCAACATTCAGGTGAAACAATATCCAGACATTTCCACAATGTCTTAGAAGCTGTGTGTATGTTTGCAAAGGATATAATTAAGCTTGTTGATCCATCATTTAGGGATACTCCTATTGAGATTCTAAAAGATGCTAGATATCGCCCTTACTTTAGGGATTGTATTGGTGCAATAGATGGTACTCATATACGAGTTTGTGTTCCCTCTCATCTACAAGGAGTCTATATTGGTCGAAAAGGCTACACTACCACTAATGTCATGGCTGTTTGTGACTTTAGCATGTGTTTCACTTTTGTTTGGGCAGTTTGGGAAGGTTCTGCACATGATACTAAGATATTTATGGAGGCTTTACGTAAGCCTGCATTGCATTTTCCACATCCTCCTCGAGGTACTTAAAATTTATATATTATAAATATATGTATCATTATAATTTTGTGTTCTAACATGCTCTATTGTTTTATTCTTTAGGTAAATATTATCTTGTTGATTCTGGTTACCCTACTTTTATGGGTTTTCTAGGACCGTACAAGAAAACTAGGTATCATCTCCCGCAATTTAGAACTGGGCCTAGAATCAGGGGAAGAGTTGAAGTTTTTAATTATTATCATTTTAGTCTTCGAAGTACAATTGAACGTGCATTTGGTTTATGTAAAGCAAGATGGAAGATATTAGGTAATATGCCACCTTTTGCTTTGAAGACACAAAACCAAATCATTGTTGCTTGCATGGCTATACATAACTTCATTCAAAGAAATGACAAGAGTGATGGAGAATTTGATTCGCTAGATGAAGATAATGAAGATATAGATAGTGATGAGGATGAAAGTGAAGTTGGTCCTAGTACTACAACATGGGAAGAACCGGATGCTCAAAGTACTATACAAATGGAACGATTTAGAGAATCTCTTAAGAATATGTTTCCAACACGTATTTAATTTATTTATTTTTTAATACTATAAGGATGCATGTTTATGGTATGGGTACATTTGAACAATTTTATATTGAAAGACATTATTGATCATATTATTACCAAGTTAATGATATTTTATATTTTGTTATAAATTATAAATACATAGATAATACTTAAATTATAAACTAGAATGTATGTGACAACATTACTAAAACAATAAATTAATTAGATTTTAAATATGAAAAGTAATTATGTAGAAAGATGTATAATTATATTTTTATGAGATACATTTATTTTATTTTTATAAAAATAATTTTTTAATCAAAATTTCTAGAAAATATATAACAATATTTTAAATATAATGATAAAGTTTAAATATTTTTATAAATGAAATAGAAGAAAAAAAAATAATTTTTATTATTTTCAATAATATTTAATTATTTAAGGCATTTAATAATTATATAATAATGTTTAATTATTTAATTATTAGTTTTAATAATGTCAAAGCATATAATATCCTTTTTGGTAATTTTAATTATGCAAAAGATCTTCTACAATTTCATCCAAACACCATATTAATTTAAATAAGCACTTAAAAGTTTATCATCCAAACATCAAATTAACTTATGTAAAAGTAGCTTTTCAGATAAGAGCTTCTTGGATAAGTTCTTTGTCTATAAGATCTTTTACAATAGTGCATCCAAACAGGCCCTAAGTGATTTATACTTAGATTTATGTGTTTTTTTTTCTAATAAATATTTTGGAAGAAAATTTAGATCTAAATATTCAGCACAGGAAGATTATGACTGAAAAATGATAGAACTTAAAATCAACACAAAAACATGATTCAAGAGTAGATCTATAAAATTTGAACCATAGAAATGCAAGAACAAGTGTAGATCTAAGATTTAATCGGTTTATTTTTTTGAATCAACTCTAATCAGCACCAAACCACAAGACAATGGAGGATATACGTGGAGAATAAGATGAAGAACAAGGAATTAAAGTGAATTGACCGAACAAAGACATAGAGGAAGCAAAAGAATATCACCTAGACGAAGATGCTCTTGAAACCACATGATGTAGCTCTAGCTCCATGTGGAGCTTGTAGGCCTTAGATCTTCTTCATCAATGGAGTCATTTGATTCTTGAAGATCATGGCAGAGGAATGAAGAAGGAAGAAAGATTATTGGAGACGCCACTTCAAGGAGAAGATGAGTCAAGAAGAGGTTTGAACTTTGAAGTGTAATTCCGCAATGAGGTTTGAACTTCAAGGAGAAGATGAGTGGAGGGAGAGGGAGAGAAGGGGCATGAAATTTTGTGCCTCAAATGAGGTCTGAACTTTGAAGTGTAATTCCCAAATGATCAAAGTTAAAAAAATGCACACACATGATCTCTATTTATAGCCTAAGTGTCACACAAAATTGGAGGGAAATTTGAATTTGAAATTGAATTTGTGGAGCCAAATTTTGGAGCCAAAATTTCACTAATTATGATTAGTGAATTTTAGCTATGGTTCAGCCCACTTATCCAATATCAAGTCCAAGATTCTTCACTAAGTGTGCTTAGGTGTCATGAGGCAGGTAAAGCATGAAGGACATGTGACTATATGATGTGGCAATGGGGTGTAGCAAGCAAATGCTCACCTCCCCCTCTAAAATTTAATTGGATTGGGATTCTCCCAATTCAATTAAATTTATTTCACAACACACACATCAAATATTCACTTAACGCATGTAAAATTACAAAACTACCCTTAATACAAAAACTAGTCTAGGTGCCCTAAAATACAAGGGCTGGAAAATCTTACATTTCTAGGGTACCCTACCTACATTATGGAACCCTAAATACAAGGACCAAAAATAATGAAACCTTAATCTAATATGTACAAAGATAAGTGGGCTCATACTTAGCCCATGGGCCCAAAGTCTACCCAAAGGCTCATGAGAACTCTAGGGCCTTCTCTTGCATCTCTGGCCCAATCTTCTTGGAGTCTTCTATCCAATTCCCTTGGGGGGTAGGATTGCATCATTCCATCCCCCTTGAAATTTATGAAATGGATTATTTTACAGGGTACACTAGTGTATAGTCTGTGAAGAGGTTTGAAGAACCTAGGGGAATTAACGAGTGGTCACTACTGAGTATTTGGTGACTAGCGGGATTTGGGAGCTTGGGGATCGGTATATGTTGTACCCGTATGTGACGTGTACTCCCAATTGTCATCCATGTGATTGTGTAAGACCACCAATACCTGGTGTCGCAACCTACCCTACGACGGGAGTGCAGGCGAAAATCCAAAGGAGTGTCTTCCAAAAAGAGGTATGTGAATTGTGAAAATAAGGGTTTAGGAGTTATTTACGCATGGGGAAGGTATTAGCACCCCACGCGCCCGTCACATGGGACGAAAACCTTTAATCGAGTGTGCGCTATGTGACTTCAAAATTATTTACTTTTCCCTTTTTATATATATTTTTTATTTTTTTGGGGTCGACAAGGGTGTTGCTCCTACACCTACGTATCCTCATGTGCGATGAGGAATTCAGACCTACATAGTACTTTAAGTCTGAATGTTTGTGTGTTAAATTGATTTTTATGTTTTTGAAAGATTCATTTTAATTTCAAACAAAAATTCGTTTAAGGCATTGGACCTTAGAACGATGTTTTAATTTTGAAAAGCGGAGAGAATCGTTTAAGGTGATGGACCTTGAAACGATCTTTTTATTTTGAAAAGAGGAGAGAGTCGTTAAGGCATTGGACCTTGAAATGATCTCAAGTGATATTCGATAAAAAGAAATTAGTTATGAGTTGGTTTTATCTTGGTTTTGTTTATTAACTTTCAATCTTTTTAAAGACAACTTTACAACACTTAGTGATCGATTAAGATTGAACTTTTAAAAGAAAAAGAGATTGACGATGATAGATGGAGAAGATGAATGTGCACAAAGCAACAAGGGGGACCCCTAAGGATACATAGATCACATTCAATCCTAAAAAGCAAACCTAACTGACAGTAGCACGAAGAACACCGAATAAGGAACGATGTACAGATTGATTACAGTTGTAATTCGGCAGTGCCTCGACTTCGTTTCCCCTTCTTTTTTCTTCTTCTTTCTTAATTCCCTCAATTCCCTCAAGTACTAAACCTTGGGACCTCCCCCCTTAGCCTCCCTAGCACGCCTTTTTATAGGAAAATAGGCACTTGGGGCAATGGCAACTCGCCTAGGCGAGCTGATGGTTAATCCTAAAGTAATTGGCTTTCCCCGGCACGCTGGTTCCTTCACCTTGAAGTAATTTCAAGGCCCAGGCGAGCTAGAGGCTAGCCTGGGCGAGCTAGGGTCCAGGGAAATCAATGAAAAGACCCTTTTGCCCCTCTTTTTGGTATTTTCTGCATTCCTGATCGAAACACTGAATGGTTCCTTGCTTTGCACTATAACTGGCGTTCATCCCCATAAGTCGACTAGCAAAGATCAAAAGATAAATGAACGATAGTCTCCAGACGAAATTAGGGTATGACTGTTGCCCCTCTTTACTTACCTTTTATTGGAAATAAAGGGGAAGTAAAGATAAGGACACTAATTTCGTTCGAGTGATCTTGCCATTCAGCCGGGCAACTGGCAAAAACCAAGGAAGTGAAACCGAAAAAACATGAGGTCATTGAAGTTTTATGAAACGTAAAATGGAGGACAGTGAAGTTTTTTTTTCCCTTTTTCTTTCAAAGCATAGAAATAGTGGACATTGAGTGCTAAGAAGCATAAAGACAAGGACATTGAGTCCTATAAAAGGCAAAAGATGTTGAAGTCTTATAAAGTGTAAAAGATAGAAGACATTGAAGTCTTGTAAATGTAAAAGACAGAAGACATTGAAGTCTTTGAAATGTAAATAAAGACATTGTAGTCTTTGAAAGCGTAAATGACTGAAGTCATTAAAGCCTTTGAAATGTAAATGATAGAGGACTCTGAGTCCTATGAAAGTGTAAAGATAGAGGACTTTGAGTCCCATGAAAGATAAAGGCAAGGAATTTGAGTCCTATGAAAGCTAAAAGCGAGGACTTTGAGTTCTACGAATGGTAAAGACGAGGACTTTGAGTCCTATGAAAGATAAAGGTGAGAAATTTGAGTCCTATGAAAGATAAAGGCAAGGACTTTGAGTCCTGTGAAAGATAAAGGCGAGGACTTGAGTCCTGTGAAAGATAAAAGTGAGGACTTTGAGTCCTATGAAAGATAAAGGTGAGGACTTTGAGTCATGTGAAAGATAAAGGAAATGAGATTGAGTCCTACGAAACAAGCCAATATGTATTAGTACCAAAGGGCTTAACCTTATGAGAAAGCAAGAGGTTGACAAGTTGAGAGTGACGTGAATCTTACGGGACAGAATGTTTGATGCAGGATTATTGATGGAGAGGCATTGTTTAAGTCTGCCTTTGATCATGGGCCCTTCAAGTGCTTCATGGTCCTTACCCTTAGTTGTGTCCTCATTAGAGAGGGCCTCTCATCCTAAAATCAAAAGATAGGACATTAGATTTGGGAATTAAGTATATAAAGAGAAATATATGCACTTATAACCTAACATGATTTTTGGGATGCAGATGCATGCAACCTTCATCTTGAAATGCAGTAAAATGTAAAAGGTTTTGAATCATGAAAATTGCGTAATGCTCATGACATTCTTTCCTATTTTTGTAATTTTGATTTTGATTTATTTTTTTGCTTTTTTTTTGTGAAAAACACAGATTGATTGCCTCTTTCTAAAAGACGTGATAACTCATGAGACCTCATCGTATCTTTTTGCAAATCTCTTCAGGGACTCCCTCAAAGTGTATGGACCATTGTTTGATGGCTGTCATACCCTAATTTCGTCTGGGGACCATTGTTTGATGGCCTGCAACCTTTGCTTGACCGCTTCGAGGTACTTAACACCCATCATTAGGCAATCTGTGAAGTTCTGCAACAAGCCGGAAGTCGAAAGGAAGCATTGTTGCGCAATCCGTAAAGTTCTGCAACATCCCGGAAGTCAAAAAGGGATTATTGCGCAATCCGTAAGGTTTCACAACATTACGGAAATAAAATAAGTGTTGTTACGTAATCCGTAATGTTTCAGAAAAGGAATTAGCAAAAAAGGCAAAGGGGGTGTATTTAGTAAAATGGGGGGGGGGTACAAATAGAAGTTTCCAAATCTGGGCCCTTCTAGAGGATTATGTGCATTTCCTTGCTTAAGGTGGAAGCAACCTAGCTTGCCTGGGTGAGCTGAGCTCGCCTGGGCGAGCTGGGTGGCAACCACCTCCCCCGTTTTGTTAAAATATGGCTTCCGGGACTTCCGTAAGGCTTCCGTAAAATTCCCACAACCCTAAATAAGCATACTTCACTTAATATGGGTGAGAAGGAAGAGAAAAAAAGAAGAAAGTCAAGTCCTATATGCTTCCGTAAGGCTTTCGTAACTTTTTCGTAAATTATGAAAGAAGGGGGGTAAACTTATCATGATGGGGGGGGTGCAAATATCAATTTTTAAATTTTGAATTTGTGCCTTCCAAAACAGTTTCGAAGCAGGGTTGCTTATTGAGGAAGCAACCCAGCTCGCTTGGGCAAGCTGGGTGGCAACCTCATCCCCCCTTTTCCTATAAATAGGCGAAGGGAGGCTGTTCCAAATATCCCTAACCCCCTTGGCTATGCATTTCAGTTATTTAGGGTGAAAAAATTGTTTTCGTGAAGAAAATCCAAGCCAAGGTGCTTCCGTAACGCTTCCGAGATGTTTCCGTAAGCAAATCCGTGAAGGTTTTCCGTCGTTCTTCACCGTTCTTCATCTGTTCTTCATCCGTTCTTCGTTCGTTCTTCGTTCTTCAACGGGTAAGTTTTTGAATCCAAGACTTTCAATTCATTTCTTGTTTTGTTGGCTTTCATCTTTATTTCGTTCACTTTCGGTTTTCTTTTCTTCCATTTTTAACGTGCTTTAACCGTTTATTTAAGTCGTTTTCTCACCTAATAAATGATAAAATGAATTTCAACTGATCATTTGTTTTAATCTCGTTTAATCACTATTTAAACAAAATCTAACCGATTGTTCAGACTGTAACCTCGGTTAAACCAAAAAAGGAAAAATAATAATAAAACAATCAAAATATCTTGAAAAATAATAATAAAATAATCAAAATATCTTATAATAAAATAATCAAAAAAATCAATCAGATGTTTTTCTTTGAAAGTTTCCTTGAATGAATTGACTAATAACCAAAGTGAAACTCAGGCTAAAATCAACTCCCAAATCAAGCTTTGTCCGCAAAAGTCACTTAAAACTGTTTTAAGGTCCAATGCCTAAAACGATCCTCTTTGCTTTTATCGGTTAACATGGACCGTTCAAAAACATAAAATCAACATGTAACTTTACCGCAAAAACAAGAACTACGTAGGTCTGATTTCCTCTTCGCAATTGAGGATACGTAGGAGCAAAAGCCCCGCTTTTGTCGACCACCCCAAGAGATCGTTAATGGTCCAACGCCTTAACGTTTCTCTCCTTTCAAAACCAAGAGATCGTAATGGTCCAACGTCTTAACGTTTCTCTCCTTTCCAAAAATCAAAAGATCGTTTAATGGTCCAATGCCTTAAACGACCTTTGTTCGGTCAAAATATATCTTGCAAAAAAAGATAAAAACAACTTAACCAACATTCAGTTCTCAAAGAACTACATAGGTCTGATTTCCTTATCCCAATTGAGGAATATGAAGGAGCAAGGGAAACACCCTTGTCGACCACAAAAAGATAAAAAAAATACGAAAGGCATAAAAAGACATAAAAACGTAAAAGGGAAAATAAAACAAATTGAAGTCATATTTGCACACTTGATTAAAGGCTGCCGTCCCTTGTGAAGGTGTGGGGTGCTAATACCTTCCCCGTGCGTAAATACAACTCCCGAACCTTTCACACTTAAAGTTCGTAGACCACACCTTTCCGGTTTTTCTGACATTTTCCTCGAATAAACGTTGGTGGCGACTCTGCGCATTTTCCTCCCATGGAAGATGCACCCGTGAGCCCTCGCGTCGCCCTCCCACCGAAGGGTAGGTTGCGACAGTTGGCGACTCCACTGGGGACTGTTTTTAGAGAGTTAGGCCTTCTAATCTCGTGCAATATCATGACTTCCTCTTTTGTCGATTTCCTTTTATTTCTCTTACGGTCTTGTATATAACTCTTTGATGCTTTTAGTGTGTTTTTGAAATGTATGCATGAGATAGATATTTATTCATTTGATGCACACAAACACCAACAAATTTTTGCACACACGTTGAGTTGAAAAGGGGCCCTATACCCGGGTCCAGGGGAACATAAGGAGTGGAGGTGAATCTGTGCTCATGCCGGGTCTTCGATTTGCTTGATAACACTGAACCCTCATCTAGAGTTTTTCTCTTTGATAACATATTGTTGCTAGTAGTCCCTACTGCCGCAATATGCTTGTCGAAGGGGATGATACCTCTAGAAACCATCAAAAGAGATATGACCACCTTGGGAATTATCACTAAAAGCCTTTTAGTTCCTCCCGTTTAGGTCCCTAAAATAGGGGCACGAAGCAAACACGTTGCGTGCCTTTTAAACACTTCCATGCATATAACCTAAATGTCATGTATGCCTTTGCTGTATGATTACTTGTAGATATTGCCATACTGGGTACATCCCCATGTTATGCTTTTTGCGCATCAACATCATGTCGTCACACACGCGTTGTATGTTGGTCTTGTCTTTTGTCACGGGAAGCCGGAAGGTCCATATCACCTTCTTAACTGCACACATGGGGAACTGCGCCCCCGAATGCGCAAGTAAGAAGAGATGATTTTCCGGGCTCTCATGTCCGTAAATGCATTCATATCATGCATCGCATAAGCATCTCTTCATGGCATCGTAATGGACATATCGTTCCTATATTTGTCACTTACCATATTCCTGCATTGCATTTTGCATAAGTCGTTTCATCACCATGCATCTACATCTAACATGTTTTTTGCATACCATTTGTTTTCATGTTTACTTATGCATGATCCTTGCATTTTCCTATGTAAAACAAAAACAAAAAAAGAAGCATGAAAATTCACACTGCATTCTTAGTTGCATATGTTCGGTACCATGAGCCAACCATGTTGGGATCATAAACCCATTTCACTTAAAAACAAAATGATTGAGCATGATAACTAATACGTGGTTAACTAGGAAATGATGTTTCTTACGGCATCTCAATCTCATAATTACATTTTCCATGCATAGCATGCGTATTCTCGAGTCTTTCATCCCTATGAAATGTTGTCGAAGTATTGGCGATCAGAATTGCCATTCCTTGGGTTATGGGGTTGAACCAAGCTCATGCTTTTGCGAAAAGGTTCATCAAGTCAAGTTGAAGCATGAAAGTAACCATCTTGCAAAATTGGGGCAAAAGATGGATCGAGTTACATCGCTGCTTCGTCTACTGCCAAGCATGTTTAGGACTGTTGATGTCCTTGTTACTTCCAGTTTCACCTTGACAAAGATGTCATGGACCATGTTGAAAATCTAAATTGATTCAACCCCATGTCCTGCATAAAAATTTGCAATACTTCAATTATGCATCATTCGCATACATCCATGCTTTTCATTGGTTGCATTGCTCATTTCATTCTTTCCTTGAAAAATAAACAAACTTAATCATTGTTATAAAAAGAAAAGAACACACTTTACGGTGCCTTTACCGAACCCGTGCTAGAGCTAGAGTAATGAGTGAAGTAGAAGAGGTGCAAAAGCAGATGAAGGCCGACATGGAGGCCTTTAAAGAGAAAATGGCCCCAATGATGGAGGCCATGATGAGCATAAAGGAGATACTGGAAGCCAATGCGGTTGTCGTTGCTGCTACCAGCGTTGTTGCTAAGGTGAACCTGATGCCCTCATCTGACCTCAACCAAATGAATCATCCAACTTCAGATATGGTAGGCAAAGATTTGGGAAGTACGGACAACCCTATGATGTGAAAATTCAAAATGAGCACGCCATCTCGCCATATGGCTTGCCTCCCAACTATACACCATTGAATGTGGCGTACACTCCCAGTGAGAATGTCAATAACTCCACTCCCATACTCATTGAGAGCTGACAACCCCAAACTGATCATGCACATGCCTATCAAACCATGGGAGAGACACATGAAATTCCCCACCACAATCTAGCCGACTTCGATATGCCACTGAAGGGAAAATAGTTGGTGGTATACTCCTGCAAAACACTTTGGAGGGCCCTCAATTTCGCCCCTAACCACAACCCTTGCATTCCACAGCAGGTAAAATCCCTCCTATTATGGAAGGAATGGGAAAAGTTGGATCATCTAGAGGAAAGGCTCAGGGTCGTTGAAGGAGGCAGAGATTATGCCTTTACTGAAGTGGAAGAGTTGTTCCTAATACCCAAACATGGTCATTCCCAAGTTCAAGGTGCCGGACTTTGACAAGTACAAGGGGACTACTTGCCCCAAGAACCATCTAAAGATGTATTGTCGGAAGATAGGAGCATACGCAAAAGATGAGGAACTGCTGATACATTTCTTTCAAGAAAGTCTTACTAGGGTAGTTGTTACCTTGTACACTAACTTGGAACCTTCCCGAGTCCAATGGTTGCCTTCGTTACCTTGTACACTAACTTGGAAGGACCTAATGGTTGCCTTCGTTAGGCAATATCAGTACAATTCTGATATGGCTCCAGATAGGATGCAACTACAGAACATGTGCAAAAAGGGACACAAATCTTTTAAAGAATATGCCCAAAAGATGAAGAGACCTGGCAACTCAAGTGGCACCTCCAATGACGGAGAAAGAGATGATCACAATTGTCATACCCTAATTTCGTTCGGGGATTTGTTTGATGGCATGCAACCTTTGGTTGACCGCTTCGAGGTACTTGGTACCCTTTGTTGCACAATACGTGAAGTCCGAGACATGCCAGAAATCAAAAGGAAGCATTGTTACTGTTGGACAAGTGGCCTCAGATATCTTAAGAAAGGGGGGTTGAATTAAGATATTACAAATTATTTCCCCAATTAAAAATTCTATTTAACTTTCTATTCAAGTTATAAATTCCCTTAATAATGAATTTCTTAAATATTGATTCAAATAGAACAATTTGAATATGAATATAAAACAATAATAAATAAAGGAGTTTAAGGGAAGAGAAAGTGCAAACTCAGATTTATACTGGTTCGGCCACACCCTTGTGCCTACGTCCAGTCCCCAAGCAACCCGCTTGAGAGTTCCACTATCTTGTAAATTCCTTTTACAAGTTCTAAACACACAAGGACAATCCTTCCTTTGTGTTTAGAATTCTTTCACAACAAGAGACCCTCAGTCTCTTAATCCCTTTTCAGAATAAAGAAGAAGAGAAGAAGAAATCTCTCTTGAAAGAGATAGATTGAACAATTTGAGCACTCAAATAATTCCTTATTGAATCACAAGTATATTGGCCAAGGAATTTGTAAGAGGAAAAAACTATTTTGCTTTTAAGAGGATAAGACCTTTTTGTTCTTGAAAACTCTTGTTAAATTCGTGTCTCAAGTCACATATATATAAGCCTTTGATGACCATTTAAGAAACAGATAAAAAGATGTGACTGTTGAGAATGTTTTCTGAAAAACTCCTCTGGTAATCGATTACAGTATGTGTGTAATCGATTACAAACTTTAAAATTTGAATTAAAACGTTCAGAAACTGTTGGTAATCGATTACCATACATGTGTAATCGATTACACAGTGCAAATTTTGAATTCAAATTTTAATAGCTGTTGTAAATCAGTTTTGGCCACTGGTAATCGATTACATTATCTGGTAATCGATTACCAGAGAGTAAATCTCTTGAAAAAGACTTTTTTTTTAACTTAAATTTCTTGACCAAACCTTTTGCTACTTCAATTGTAATTCCCTTCCTATTTAATGTAATCTTCCTAAGACTCTATAGACTGTCTTGATCATCCATCTTGAATATCTTTGATTTCTTTGTCTTGAATAAAACTTTGAGAAACATGTAATCCTTTGGCATCATCAAAACATTAAGCTTGATCCTTTGTCTACAATCTCCCCCTTTTTGATGATGACAATCCCTAAAATCAAGACAAGCTATATACAAGACGATAGCACGTTCACACAGCCCTTACTCCCCCTATCTTTTGGCATGTATGCCTAACTTTAATGATTTTCATTGATTTCTAACCCAAGTTCTCTCCCCCTTTGGCAACATCAAAAAGAACTAAGCAAGACAATCAATAGCTAAACAGATCCAAACATTAAACCAAAATAAATCCATACATTGTCATAATCAACCAAAGCAAAGTCTAGAAATATAATTATAGTGCAAGATTACGATAACTAGAGCAACAAAAAGCCAAATACACGGCGATAAAACAAAGTACTAATAATACTTAACCACTAATAATACTTAGTCATAATAATAACATATAAGCTAAGAGGATGATGGAGGCGGTGGTGGTGGATCAAAGCAAGTACGGATGAAGGAGACATCTTCTTCAACTTTGGTGATCCTTGATTCCATGGCATCGAACCGCATGTCGACTTGCAATTCCATAGCATCAAACTTGTCACCAACAAAAGTCTGAAGACCATCGAACTTGTCCAAAAGCTTTCGAAGAAGAGAGGAATTATCTTCAACTGGTAGGTTGCCTTCATCATCAGCGGGTTGAGCACCCTTTTTGACCCAAGAGCCATCATGCTCTTTGCGGTAACCAAAAGAAGCAATCACAGCAGCACCAATTAAAAAGGATCTCTTGATTGGAACGTAAGGTTCAGAATCAAGAGGAATTTGAAAATGGAAAAAAAAAGAGTAACAAGGTGTGGATATGGCAAAGGAGCATTTAATCGCAATGCCTTATGCATGCGATATCTGACCAAATGTGCCCAGTCAAGTTGACACCTGGTATGAAAGGCCCACATGATAACAAGATCTTCCTCAGAAACCTGGGCAAGGTTGGAAGATCGTGGAAGCAAAATCTGCACAATAAGATAATGAAGGATGCGGCTTTCAAAAGCCAATGAACCGGCAAGGAGGCGTCCGGTCATATCCGCATGGTTGGTGCAAACTAACTGGCGGACATCATGTGCAGAGAAATCAAATTTCCAATCGTCATTCAGTGTACCTTCAAATGGTACACCGTCACTGGACAATTGGGTTAAGTCATGGAAAAGGGATTGGTCAATGACCATTTTTATCCCAAAAACCTCAGAAATCAAGGTGTTGTCCTGAATTTCAAGATTACAATAAAAGGCTTTAACCAATTCAGGATAAACAGGCAATTGTAATGACATGAAAGGTATGAGACCTAAATTCTGAAATGCTTGAATGCAATCAAAGGTTTCAGCAGAAAAGAATTCCATATCAATGAACTTAGGGTCGATAATGGAACGAGATGAGAAAAGATTTGAGTATCGTTTCTGCTGTTCTTCGGAAGAAAACAATGTGGAAGAGGATAAGGAGGGTGGAATTGGTGTTGTGGATGCGCTGGTGGCTCCGGAGCGATGAGCTCTTGAAGCCGAAGCGGAGGTGGATGAACCCTTACGTTTCTTTGACGATTCTGCCATTTGAAGGAGTTTTTGCAGATTTCAATCGGTGAAATCAAAAGAAAAATGAAAAAGAAGAAGATTGCAAGTTACGGGAGTCGATTTGATGAAGAAATGAGTAAGATAGGAAGGTTTGGAGGTTTGGGAATGGAGGAACGTCGCAAGGGAGAAGAGGCTGCGCAGGGGTTTTTGAAAAACGTGATATTTATAGACCAGGATGCATTGTAATCGATTACAAGTAATGATAATCGATTACAGGTGGAGGCAGCCTACTGGTAATCGATTACATGAATACTGTAATCGATTACAGGCCATCTGTTCTAGTGTAATCGATTACTGTATTCATGTAATCGATTACTAGAACAAAATAATAGCCTTTTCCTAAAAGAAAACTTATTTCTAAGTCTAAAAACTTATACTATCTTAAGAGTTAATTATTCTAACAAGAAAAGTAAACTAAATTAAACAAAAACAAGTGTCATACTCAATCAAAACACAATCAATCAATCATAAAACTTTACCTATCCAAATCACTAAGGTCTAAAAGTCCTAATTCTCTTTTTATTGAAAAGAATATATCCTTTGGGAGAGGTTTTGTAAAGATATCAGCAAGCTGATTCTTTGTATCAACAAACTCTAGCAAACAATCTCCCTTTAGAACATGGTCTCTTAGAAAATGGTGCCTAATTTCTATATGTTTCGTTCTAGAATGTTGTACAAGGTTTTTGGATAGATTTATGGCACTAGTGTTATCACACCTAATAGGTATTCAATCAAGAAGGATACCATAATCAGATAATTGTTGCTTCATCCATAAAATCTGTGCACAACAACTGCTGGCAAAGATATATTCTGCTTCAGCAGTGGATAAAGCAACACTGTTTTGTTTCTTACTATGCCATGAGACAAGAGCGGATCCAATGAATTGACAAGTTCCACTTGTGCTTTTTCTATCAGTTTTAGATCTGGCAAAGTCAGAATCAGAATATCCTATTAAGTTACATGTTGAGTTCTTAGGATACCATAATCCTAAATTTATTGTACCTAATAGATATCTCATGATTCTCTTAACTGCACTCAAATGTGATTGTTTGGGGTTGGATTGAAACCTAGCACACATGCATACACTAAACATAATATCAGGTCTACTAGCAAATAAATAGAGAAGAGATCCGATCATACCTCGATACTGTTTCATGTCTATAGATTGACCAGATTCATCTTTATCTAAGTAACAACTAGTGCTCATCGGTGTAGCCATGTGTTTTGCACTTTCCACCCCAAATTTTTTGATCAATTCCTTGCAGTACTTGGATTGATTGATGAATATACCTTCTTGAGTTTGCTTGATTTGTAATCCCAGGAAGTACTTTAGTTCTCCCATCATTGACATTTCAAATTCACTTTGCATATCAAGGGAAAACTCCTTGCACAATGAATCATTAGTAGATCCAAAAATTATATCATCAACATATATTTGAACCAAAAAAATATCATTATGCTTTCTCTTTATGAACAATGTGGTATCCACTTTTCCTCTAGAAAATTCTTTTTCTTGGAGAAAATTACTTAAACGTTCATACCACGCCCTAAGGGCTTGTTTCAAACCATAAAGAGCCTTTTGCAATTTATAAACATGATTTGGTTTATCCGGGATTTCAAAACCTGGGGGTTGTTCAACATATACTTCTTCTTGAATTAAACCATTTAGAAAAGCACTTTTAACATCCATTTGATAGAGCTTAAAATTCATTATGGATGCATATGTTAAGAGCATTCTAATGGCTTCTAATCTTGCAACTAGAGCATATGTTTCTTCGTAGTCTATTCCCTCTTCTTGATTATACCCTTTTGCTACTAACCTAGCCTTATTTCTAATAATTATGCCATGTTCATCTAATTTATTTCTAAAAACCCATTTTGTTCCTATGACAGGATAATTTTCAGGTTTTTCTACTAGTTTCCACACATTGTTTCTTTCAAATTGATTCAGTTCTTCTTGCATGGCAATGATCCAGTTATCATCTACTATGGCTTCTTTTATATTTTTAGGTTCAATCACAGATACAAAAGTCATATTATTGCATAAATCTTTAAGAGAATGTCTAGTTGTTACCCCTTTTGATATATCACCAATAATGTTGTCGAGGGGATGATCTCTTGAGGCTTTCCATTCTCTTGGAAGTTCATTATTTCCTCTAACTCCATTATCTTGAGAATCCTCATTGCTTCCTTCATCTTTTTCTTTGGAGTCATTTCCATGAATATGTATATCTTCTAAGGAATCTGAAATATCATCTAAAAAATCCTTCCTTGGAAGAATGGCATTAGACTCATCAAAGGAAACATGTATAGACTCTTCAATTGCCATTGTTCTTTTAATATATATTCTATAAGCTTTACTATGCAGAGAATATCCAAGGAAAATACCTTCATCTAACTTAGCATCAAATTTTCCTAAGTTATCTTCTCCATTATTCAATACAAAACATTTACAACCAAAGATATGAAGATGTGAGATGTTTGGTTTTCTGCCATTGAACAATTCATATGGAGTTTTCTTTAAAATGGGTCTTATTAAAGCCTTATTTAAAATGTAGCATGCAGTGTTAACGGCTTCAGCTCAAAAGTATTTTGGAAGAGGAGTATCATTTAATAAAGTTCTAGCAATCTCTTCCAAAGATCTATTTTTCCTTTCAACAACACCATTTTGTTGAGGGGTTCTTGGTGCAGAAAAGTTATGCTCAATTCCATGCTTATCACAAAATAATTCAAATTCTTTATTTTCAAACTCACCCCCATGATCACTCCTAATAGATATAATCTTGAGATTTTTCTTATTTTGAATGATTTTTGCAAGTTTTCTAAATGCTTGAAATGCATCATTCTTATCAGTGATAAAAAGAGTCCATGTGTATCTAGAATAATCATCAACTATAACAAGAGCATAGTAACTTCCTCCAAAACTCATGATTCTGGAAGGACCAAACAAATCCATATGTAGTAATTGTAAGGGTTGAGTAGTTGAAACAATATTTTTAGATTTGAAAGAAACTCTAGTTTGTTTTCCCTTTTGACATGCATCACATAGCCTATCTTTTTCAAATCTTAGTTTTGGCAAACCAACAACTAAATCTTTTGATATTAATCTATTTAAGTGTTCCATGTTTATATGTGCAATCCATTTATGCCATAACCATGGATCATCATCTTTACTAAGAAAACATTGATTATTATCTAATTTTTGACTTAAGTCTATCATGTAAACATTGTTGACTCTAAACCCTATATTCTTTATATTCGTATCATGTTTATGTTCAATGACACACTTTTGAGAATCAAATGATACCAGATAGCCTTTGTCACATAATTGACTCACACTAAGCAGACTATGTTTAAGACCTTCAACAAGTAAAACATTTTCAATGGAGGTTGAAGAATTTGTACCTATTTTTCCAACTCCAAGAATTCTACCTTTGTTGTTGTCACCATAAGTTACATGTCCGCTTTTCTTGGGAGAGATATGTGTGAATTTTGATTCGTCTCCCATCATATGTTTTGAGCATCCGCTATCTATGTACCACTTTTTCCTCAAGGGTTCCTACAAAATCAAGGTTGTAACTTAGGTACCCAAACTTTATTGGGTCCTCGTGTGTTAGTATGAATAACATATCCTTTTGGGACCCAAATCATTTTAATATTGTTACAATTTCTTCTAAAATAGTATGTAGATGTGCCATGCCCTTTTCTTCCACAGTAAAAACATGTGATAGAACTAGAATTATATTTTTGTGTGGAAGTAGAGAAGTTTTTATGAAATTTTTGTTGTTTTTCAGATTTATATCCTAGTCCAGCCTTATTGGAGGCATGTCTTTGTTTTCCTAATATGACATCTAAATTATTTCTACTATAAGAAAATTTTGCAAGTGAGTTTTTCAACTCTTTAATTTCTTTTTCATACTTTTCACAACAACTACAAGAATCTGACATTTTCTTGTCAGAAATAGTAGAGATATGAACTTTTTCATTTGGTTTAGAAATTGAGACTTCATTTCTAAGATGATCTAATTCTTTGTTTAATTTTGAAATTTCATTTTCTAAATTTGAAATTGTTTTCCTTGAAGATGAAACTAACTTTGCAAGTTTAATTGACTCTTTATGCAGATCAACAAATGCATCTTGCAATTCAACAAAAGAAATAGATAAGTTGTTTGAAGATGTTACCTCTTCTTCACTTTCATAACTTTTAGCCATAAGGCAGAGGTTTATTTCTTCATTTTCTGAATCTTCAGAAGATTCCATATCGTTTTCATCCCATGTAATGTATGCTTTCTTCAATTTCTTTTCATTAATATTTTTCTTTTCAGACTTCTCCATCTTTTTCTTGAAGATGGGACAATCAACCCTCAGATGTCCAGGTTGATTGCACTCAAAGCATTTTAGAGTAGAGGATGAAGTTTTTGTCCTTCTTTTAGATTTAAAATTGGGTCGCTTTTGATTTCCTCTGACTCTCAGGAACTTGTTGAATCTTTTTACAAAAAGACTAATATCTTCATCATTATCCAAGTCAAATGAATCTTCTTTATCACTGTCTTCTTGGATTGCAGATGAGGCTTTAAGAGTGATTCCCTTCTTCTTCTTATTAGTTTCTTCATGTTGATTTAATCTCAATAATTCCATTTCATGCTCCTGCAATTTTCCAAATAACGTAGCAAGAGACATACTAGACAAATCTTGAGATTCTGTGATGGCTGTTACCTTTGGTTGCCATTCTCTATTAAGACATCTTAAAACTTTATTTACTAGATCTTCATTTTGAAAAGTTTTTCCTAGAGATGCAAGATGATTAACTATGTGTGTGAATCTCTTTTGCATGTCTTGTATACTTTCATTTACATTCATCCTAAACAGTTCATATTCACGAGTTAAAGTGTTTATCCTAGATCTTTTAACATCTGTTGTGCCTTCATGTGTTACTTGTAGTGTATCCCACATATCCTTAGCACTTTTACAATTTGAAACCCTAAAGTATTCATCTATTCCTAGGGCAGATGTAATAATATTTTTGGCCTTTAAATTATATTGTACTAATCTTCTTTCTTCCTCAGTCCAATCTGCTCTAGGTTTTCAATTGTTGCACTTCCGGCCACTATAGAGGGAACATAAGGTCCTTTTTCTATGGCTTCCCAAATATTTAAATCTATTGCCTCTATAAAGATTTGCATGCGGGTTTTCCAGTAGTGGTAACCCACTCCATTAAAGATGGGAGGTCTATTTATAGAATTTCCCTCGGGAAACAAGTAGTTTGATGAGGCCATAATTCTTGAAGCTTCTAAACTTTTTACAAGAATGAAGCTCTGATACCACTTGTTGGACAAGTGGCCTCAGATATCTTAAGAAGGGGGGGTTGAATTAAGATATTACACATTATTTCCCCAATTAAAAATTCTATTTAACTTTGTATTCAAGTTATAAATTCCCTTAATAATGAATTTCTTAAATATTGATTCAAATAGAACAATTTGAATATGAATATAAAACAATAATAAATAAAGGAGTTTAAGGGAAGAGAAAGTGCAAACTCAGATTTATATTGGTTCGACCACACCCTTGTGCCTACGTCCAGTCCCCAAGCAACCCGCTTGAGAGTTCCACTATCCTGTAAATTCCTTTTACAAGTTCTAAACACACAAGGACAATCCTTCCTTTGTGTTTAGAATTCTTTCACAACAAGAGACCCTCAGTCTCTTAACCCCTTTTCAGAATAAAGAAGAAGAGAAGAAGAAATCTCTCTTGAAAGAGATAGATTGAACAATTTGAGCACTCAAATAATTCCTTATTGAATCACAAGTGTATTGGCAAAGGAATTTGTAAGAGGAAAAAACTATTTTGCTTTTTAAGAGGATAAGACCTTTTTGTTATTGAAAACTCTTGTTAAATTCGTGTCTCAAGTCACATATATATAAGCCTTTGATGACCATTTAAGAAACAGATAAAAAGATGTGACTGTTGAGAATGTTTTCTGAAAAACTCCTCTGGTAATCAATTACAGTATGTGTGTAATCGATTACAAACTTTAAAATTTGAATTAAAACATTCAGAAACTGTTGGTAATCGATTACCATATATGTGTAATCGATTACACAGTGCAAATTTTGAATTCAAATTTTAATAGCTGTTGTAAATCAGTTTTGGCCACTGGTAATCGATTACATCCTCTGGTTATCGATTACCAGAGAGTAAATCTCTTGAAAAAGACTTTTTTTTTAACTTAAATTTCTTGGCCAAACCTTTTGCTACTTCAATTGGAATTCCCTTCCTATTTAATGTAATCTTCCTAAGACTCTAGAGACTGTCTTGATCATCCATCTTGAATATCTTTGATTTCTTTGTCTTGAATAAAACTTTGAGAAACATGTAATCCTTTGGCATCATCAAAACATTAAGCTTGATCCTTTGTCTACAATCTCCGCCCTGTAGATATTCAAAGGAGAAAGTCAGGTTGTGACAGTTGGCGACACCACTGGGGACCGTTTTTAGAGAGTTAGGCCATTTAATCTTGTGCAAATGTTTTACCATGACTTTCTCCTTTGTTGGCTTCCCTTTATTTTTCTTATGTTCTTGTATATATAACTCTTTAATGCTTTTAGTGCGTTTTAAAATGTATGCATGAGGTAAATATTTATTCATTTGATGCACACAAACACCAACACTATTTGCACACACGGTGAGTTGAAAAAAGGGCCCTATACCCGGGCTCGTGGGAACATAAGGAGTGGAGGTGAATCTGTGATCATGTTAGGTCTCCGACTTGCTTGGTTACAGTGAACCCTCATCTAGAGTTTTTTTTCTTTGATAACATATTGTTGCTAGTAGTCCCTACTGCTGCAATATGTTCTTCGAAGGGGATGATACCTCTAGAGACCATCAAGAGAGATATGACCACCTTGGGAATTATCACTAAAAGCCTAGTTAGCTCCCTCCCATATAGGTCCTTTGAATAGGGGCACGAAGTGGACACGCTGCGTGCCATTTTTTCACACTGCCATGCATAAGTGTCATGCACCCTTTTGCTTATATTTTGTGAATATTGTCATACTATGTACATTCTCGTGTTGCGCCTTTCGCATATGCATCACGCACGGGTTCTGTCTTGATCCCCTCTCTTTAACAAACCAACGGAGGGTCCGTGTCACCTTCTTAAATACATACGTCGGGCACTTTGCTACCCGAAGACGTTGTATCTAAGAAGGAGACAATTTCCTAGGCTCCCGTGTTCATAAATTGCAGCTGTATCATATGCATTTCTTCATGCATTCATCCATTCCACCCATGATAGATGTCGGAGTTTTGATTCGCACCGATTTTGTTTCACTTTATTAAAACATGGGACCAAGTCAAACGCCTTCGCTTAAAAAAAGGTTCAATCAAGTCAAGGTCAAGAGCCTAGGGATCACCAGTCTAAGAGAGTTAGGGCAGTTGATGGGTCAGCTCCAGCGGCAAGCTTTTCGCAAAACTTATGATAAAATCTGGGACCTAGCCATGGTAGAAGTCTCCACAGAGGCCATTGCCTCCCTCGCCCAGTATTATGATCAGCCGTTGAGGTGCTTTACCTTTGGGGACTTCCAGCTATCACCCATGGTGGAAGAATTTGAAGAGATCCTAGGATGTCCTCTAGGGGGAAGGAAACCATACCTCTTCTCAGGGTTCTACCCCTCATTAGCCAGAATTTCTAAAATAGTCCAAATCTCGGCGCAGGAATTAGACCGCCAAAAGCAAGTCAAAAATAGGGTGGTTGGAATACCGAGAAAATATTTGGAGGCAAAAGCAAGAATCTTGGCAGGTAAAGGCGAATAGGCCTCGTTCATAGACATTCTTGCACTGTTGATCTTCGGAGGAGTCCTCTTTCCGAATGTGGATGGTTTGGTGGACCTAGCAGCGATCAACACTTTTCTCGCCTATCATAACCACAAGGAAAGACCGGTTGTCGCTATGCTAGCCGACCTATATGACACCTTCGACCGAAGATGTGAAAAGAGCAATACAAGGATTGTTTGCTGTACTCCAGCTCTTTATGTATGGTTAGTTTCGCACCTTCTTCGCCAAGAGGTGAGGCATGCTTGCCTACTAGAAAGCCACCGTTCATGCACAGAGAAAGGAGGAGCAAATTGGCACCAACTCTTAGCAAGCAAAGAAGGAATATCCGTCAACTGGTTCCCTCGATGGAAGGAAGGAATAACCAGAGTTCTTATTTCATGCGGAGGATTTCCAAATGTTCCCTTGATGGGGACGAGGGGTTGCATCAGCTACAATCCCGTTCTTGCTATAAGACAACTTGGCTACCCTATGAGAGGGGCACCACTAGAGGAAGAGTTCGCGCCTGTCATTTCATGAGGTTTCAATAAGACCAACATGGAGACACTTCAGAAGGTCCGCAAGGCATAGGAGGTTGTGAAAAATAAGGACAAAGAACTCAGGGGCAGTAACAATGGGCCCATTGGTGGCTACCGTAAGTGGTTCATAGCCCACGTGCAAGGTTTGGATTGGCTCTCGAGTTTGAGAACCGCTAAAAGGGAGGAAGTTGAGGCACCGGAGGAAGATGAAGAGGTGCAGGCCCTTAGGACGGAACTCAAGCAAGCTCAAACAGTCAAAGAAAGGTTCAAATCAGCAGCTCTTAAAATCCGAAAGGAGAATGCCGAACTGAGAGATATAAATATAGCTACCACCAAGGCTTTGGAACAAGAGACCAAGAGGGCTCGTAGGGAAGAACACGACTGGAACAAGTTCCGAAGGGCTCTGTGGGGTAGCAACAGCGAGCTTAAACTCTGAAGAGAGGAAATGGACCAATCACGATTGATCTTGGAAGATGAATTGAAGGCTTGCTCGAGGTCCAAAAGAAGTTTGTCTCAGCGGTTATGCAAGACAGAGACCAACTTGTTAGCTATTATCACCAAGTACCAAGAAGAACTAAATCTAGCCACGGCCCACGAGCATAGAGTGGCGGACGAGTATGCCCAAGTGTACGAGGAAAAGGAGGCTAGAGGAAGGGTGATCGACTCGCTACATCAAGAGGCAACGATGTGGATGGACCGATTTGCCCTTACCTTGAACGGGAGTCAAGAGCTTCCCCGACTACTAGCCAAGGCCAAGGCAATGGCAGACACCTACTCCGCCCCCGAGGAGATCCACGAACTTCTCGGCTATTGTGAGCATATGATAGATCTAATGGCCCATATAATTAGAAACCGCTAGGGAACTTTTGTCACTCAGATCTTGACTAGTTATAACTTTTTGAATAAAATGAGTTTATCCCATGTTTTTACTCCAAAAGTCAATGCGAATCAAATCAATCCTGCATTTTATCTCTAAAATGCATTCATTATTTTACCTACTCCTCACGTTTGGTTTTTTTAGGGAAAAACACCATAACTAAACGCGCCCCAAGGCATCCCTATCACACCAGATCCAAATCTAGAACGATGGGTGATCAAGAGAAGACACAGGAACAGATGAAAACCGACATGTCGGCTATGAAAGAACAAATGGCTTCCATGATGGAGGCCATGTTAGGAATGAGGCAACTCATGGAGAAAAACATGACCACCGTTGCCATCATTAGTTCAGCTGCCGAAGCAGACCCAACTCTCCTAGCTACTGCGCATCATCCTCCCCCAAATACTGTAGGACGAGGAAGGAGCACACTGGGGCACAACAACAACCCCCATTTGGGATACAACCGGGTGGCTTACCCTTATGGATTGCTGCCTAATTACACGCCGCCAGTCATGCAAGATGATGCGGGTCATATCTCTTCCCCCATCCTTGAAGGGGAGCCTCCTCGACAGCCTGACGAGGTCCACGAAGATCATCAAGAGTATGCCCAAAGGGATGTCGAGTTCTACCCCCCGATCCCCGTCGAAGGGTCGGCACCCAACACTTTGCCTCAGCCCAACCTCACAGCACAACCAATAATCTTGTCCACGGAAGGACCACCCCCGGCGACCGAAGAAAGAAGGAAACTCGATCTCCTCGAGGAGAGATTGAGGGCTGTGGAAGGCTTTGGTGACTATCCATTCGCGAACATGACGGATCTTTGCTTGGTACCGGATGTTGTTATCCCCCCAAAATTCAAGGTGCCGAACTTCGACAAGTATAAAGGGACGACTTGTCCCAAGAACCATCTCAAGATGTATTGTCACAAGATGGGCGCGCACTCTATGGATGAGAAGCTATTAATACACTTTTTCCAAGATAGCTTGGCCGGAGCCGCGGTTGTTTGGTACACTAATCTGGAAGCTTCCCGCATCCGTACTTGGAAGGACCTGATTACTGCTTTCCTAAGGCAATATCAGTATAATTTTGATATGGCTCCCGATCGCACTCAGCTATAGAATATGTTCAAGAAGGAAGGTGAGACCTTTAAAGAATACGCACAGTGGTGGAGAGACCTGGCAGCACAAGTGGCCCCTCCCATGGTCGAAAGAGAGATGATCACCATGATGGTAGACACCTTGCCAGTGAAACTTTGTGAAGTTGGTAAGTTACATGCCGTCCAACTTTGCAGACCAAGTATTCGCCAGGGAAAGAATCGAAGTAGGGTTGAAAAGAGGGAAGTTCGATTACGTTTCCTCCACAAGTGCCAATGCTAAAAGAATCGGAGCAACTGGGGCAAAAAGAAAGGAGGGAGATGCCCACGCCGTCACTTCGGCGCCCGCATGGGTCAAACCCCCGCAGACATTTCGTGGTACACATCAGTACGCGCAACATCATCCAAGCTTCTCAGCTCACGCCGGGAACTCCTCCAGTTCAACACCCGTACAGCCTAGGGTGCCCGCCCCCATCCAGAGGGAGGCCTCCCAAGTTCTGGCTCCAACCACGACTCGCCCGGCTAGCAATTCTAACACAATGAGGAACTTTCCCCCGAAGCCAATTCCAGAATTCACCCCACTCCCAATGATGTACGAAGACCTCTTGTCGTCCCTTATCGCCAACCAAATGGCCGTAATAACTCCCGGGAAGATCTACCAACCCCATTTCCCAAAGTGGTATGATCCTAACGCAACTTGCACGTACCATGGGAATACCCCGGGGCATTCCATCGAAAAATGCTTGGCCCTTAAATACAAGGTCCAAAATTTGATAGATGTTGGATGGCTGACATTTCAAGAGGATCGACCCAACGTGAAAACCAATCCGCTTACCAATCATGGAGGGGGAGCGGTTAATGCCATTGAGTCAGATAGGTCGCACAGGTCTAAACCTTTAAAGGACGTGGCAACCCCTAGGAGGTTTATCTTTGAGGCCCTACAAAAGGGAGGTGTGATTGCCCACGGTGGGCATAAAGAGGATTCTTGTTTGTTGCATCCTGGCAAGCTACATAACATGGAAACATGTTTGGCAGTAGAGGAATTGTTGCAGCGAATGATAGATCAAGGCCGACTGGAAGTCGGTGATGAGGGGAGGGAAGAGCAGCATATATGTATGCAATCCGCGGATGAGAGAAGTTTTGGAAAGCCTAAACCTTTGGTGATATATTTCACCAAGGACGCAGCTCCACAAAAACCCCAATACCCCCCGGCAACTAAACCTATTCCTTTCCCATACCAAAACAGCCACGCAGTCCCATGGAGGTATACACCTCCGAGTGAAAGGAAAGAAGAAACCACCGACGTCAGCTCATTGTCGGCCAAGGTAACCAATATCACGGGGCTGAGCGGTGTAACCCGCATCGGTCGCGTGTTTGCACCTTCTGACCTGCCAACACAACCTGCAAACATTAAGGGAAAGGCCAAGATGGTAGACGAACAAAATGACAAGACGACCCCCACTCCGAACGAGGATATTCTGGTAAAGGGTCTTCCGGAGAAAAGGGATGGCTGCGGCAAGAAGGAAGTGTCGCTAGAGGAAGCAAGCGAGTTTCTCCGCATTATTCAGCAGAGCGAGTTCAAGGTCATTGAACAGCTCAACAAAACCCCGGCCAGGGTCTCTCTTTTGGAATTACTCATGAGCTCTGAGCCTCATCGGGCTTTGCTAGTAAAGGTCTTGAACGAAGCTCATGTGGCTCAAGATATCTCTATAGAGGCCTTTGGAGGACTCGTCAATAATATCACCGCCAACAATTATCTCACCTTCGCCGAAGAAGAAATCCCTGCCGAGGGGAGATGGCATAATAGAGCTTTACATGTATTAGTCAAGTGCATGGACCACGTCGTAGCCAAGGTGCTTATCGATAACGATTCTAGTTTAAACGTAATGCCCAATAGCACTTTGGAGAAATTACCATTTAATGCTTCCCATCTAAAGCCAAGTTCCAAGGTAGTCCGTGCCTTCGACGGCACCTGCCGAGAGGTTAGGGGAGAGATAGACCTCCCTGTACAGATAGGCCCCCATACCTGTCAGGTTACCTTTCAAATAATGAACATTAACCCCGCTTACAGCTGCCTGTTGGGGCGCTCATGGATCCATTCTGTGGGAGTCGTTCCCTCTACACTCCACCAAAAATTGAAGTTTGTTGTGGAAGGGCATTTGGTTATCGTATCGGGCGAGGAAGACATCTTGGTAAGTTGCCCGTCCTCTATGCCATATGTGGAAGCCGCAAAGGAGTCATTAGAAACGGCCTTCCAGTCTTTTGAGGTGGTTAGCATTGCCTCTGTAGATTCCTTCTATGGGCAACCTTGCCTGTCTGATGCGGCAATAATGATGGCCCGAGTGATGTTGGGGAATGGTTACGAGCCCGGAATGGGTTTAGGCAAGGACAACAGCGGCATAACCAGCCTGATAAGCGCTAAAGGAAACCGCGGGAAGTTTGGGTTAGGCTATAAACCCACACGAGCGGACATAAAGAAAGGCATGACAGGAAGGAAGAGCAGAGGTCAAGGCTCGCGACAGGGACAAGAAGTCAAAGGAGGCCCACCCTGCCATATCAGTAGGAGCTTTATAAGCGCGGGTCTAGGACACGAAGGCCAAGTCATTGCGATATGTGAAGATGATTCGCCAAGTGGGTCGGAGTTGGTATGACCATGCCCTCCTGGTTTCCGACTAGGAAATTGGCGAGTGGAGGAACGCCCGAACATTTACGCAACAAACATAATGTAATCCTTTGTGGCTTTAAACTCTACAGTTGGGCCTAGGCTTTAGAGTTTTCTTTTGTTAAGGCTTTATGTCTTTTGTTCGTAAAAATTATTAAATAAAAGATCTTTCTTCATCTGTTCCTATGTCTCTACCCATTCTCATCCATTTTCATGTTTATTTCTTTATGTTTAAACGCCAGATCCGACGACGAGTCCCTCGAAGGTACTTATACTTGGGACCCGACCATCGATTTCGAGCAAGAACCGAATCAAATGGAGGATGAAGATGACAAGGATGTGGGACTTCCCCCGGAGTTGGAGAAGATAGTCGCCCATGAGGACCAAGAAATGGGGCCTCATCAAGAAGAGACAGAACTAGTGAACTTAGGAACCGACAGTGGGAAAAAGGAAGTAAAGATAGGCACGGGTATGACCACACCCATCCGTGAAGAATTGACAGCCCTGCTGAAAGACTACCACGACATCTTTGCTTGGTCGTACCAAGATATGCCCGGTTTGAGCTCTGACATTGTACAGCACCGATTACCTCTAAATCTCGAGTGTCCCCCGGTAAAACAAAAACTGAGGAGGATGAAACCCAAGACATCCTTGAAAATAAAAGAAGAGGTGAAGAAACAATTTGATGCTGGTTTTCTGGCAGTCGCTCGGTACCCAGAATGGGTTGCCAACATCGTACCAGTCCCTAAGAAGGATGGGAAGGTGTGAATGTGTGTGGATTATCGAGATTTGAATCGAGCCAGTCCCAAAGACAATTTTCCTTTGCCGCACATCGATATCCTCGTGGATAATACGGCCAACTTCGCTTTGTTTTCCTTTATGGACGGATTCTCCGGTTACAATCAGATAAAAATGGCGCCGGAGGATATGGAAAAGACTACCTTCGTCACCCTGTGGGGAACGTTCTGTTATAAGGTGATGTCCTTTGGACTCAAGAATGCCGGGGCAACTTATCAATGGGCTATGGTAGCTTTGTTCCATGATATGATGCATCAAGAGATCGAGGTCTACATGGATGACATAATTGCAAAATCTAAGACCGAGGAGGAACACCTTGTCAACCTGTGGAAGTTGTTCGAAAGGCTTAGGAGGTATCAATTGAGGTTAAACCCCACTAAGTGTACCTTCAGAGTCAAATCAGGGAAGTTGCTAGGTTTCATCGTAAGCCAGAAAGGGATAGAGGTGGACCCCGAAAAGGTGAAGGCCATCCTTGAGATGCCAGAACCCCGTATCGAGAGGCAAGTCCAAGGTTTCCAGGGACGTTTGAATTATATTGCCAGATTCATATCACAGCTCACTGCTATTTGTGAGCCGTTGTTCAAACTCTTACGCAAAAACCAAACCGTCCGTTGGAATGAGGATTGTCAAGAGGCATTTGGGAGGATCAAAAAGTGTCTCATGAATCCTCCTGTGCTTATGCCACCGGTACTTGAAAGGCCTCTCATCTTGTATATGACGATTTTGGACGAGTCGATGGGATGTATGCTGGGGCAACATGACGAGTCCGGAAAGAAAGAGCGCGATGTCTACTACTTGAGTATGAAGTTCGCGGCCTGTGAAATGAATTACTCCCTACTTGAAAGAACGTGTTGTGCTTTAGTCTGGGTGTCCCATCGCCTAAGACAATACATGCTGAGCCATACCACCTGGTTGATATCCAAGATGGACCCAGTTAAGTACATCTTTGAAAAGCCACCTCTCACGGGACGGATCGCCCGGTGGCAAGTCTTGCTATCCGAGTTTGATATAGTTTACATCACCCAAAATGCGATAAAAGGAAGTGCCTTAGCAGATGTCGCAACATGCCCTTTTGCGGGCGAGAGAGACGAGGCTCACGAGTGCGCTTTCCAAAGGAGGAAAGATGTGCGGAGTCGCCACCAACGTTTATTTGTGGAAAACGTTTGAGGAAGGTATTATCACCTCTCACGTTTGTCTCAAAGGACAACAACCTATTTTTAGAATTGTGGAAATTGTGTTACCTTAACTTTTATTTCTTTTTATTTTTTGAGGTCGACAAAAGCGGGGCTTTTGCTCCTACGTACCCTCCATCGAAGAGGAAATCAGACCTACGTAGTTCTTTTGTAAGAGTGAATCAAGCGATTCTTTTTACTTGAAAAGGTGATCATTCTAAGGCGTTGGACCTTAAAAATGATCCATTTGCTTGATAAGGAAAACTGAGATGATAAACTTTCAAACCCTTTTTAGTGATTTTTTTGTGGATGAGCTTGACTAGGCGAATTGATTTTAGCCTTAGTTTCACTTTAGTTATTAGTCAATTCGATTAAGAATGAGAAATCCCAAAGAGAAAACGTCCGATTGATTTTTCGCTTCATTTCACTAAACGGTATTTTTGATTATTTTATTATTATTTTACCTCTTTTTGATTTCCAACGTGGTTGCGGCACAACCGAACGGGCGGAATTTATTTTAACAGAAATTAACGGATATTACAAATCAAATGATTGGTGGAAATTTATTTTATTTTTTGATTAGGCGAGAGATTACTTAAATAAATGACCGAAGCACGTGAAAAGGGGGAACAGAAAGTAAACGAAAATGAGAATAAAAGTACATGAAACAAATGGGGACCACCATAGGTACATAGAATGAATTGAAAAGCTCGGTTTGGGGTACTTACCAGTTGAAGACTGAAGAAAACGAAAAACAAACGATGAATGTCGAAGAACGGTTGAAAATCTTCGCGTAATTACCCACGGAAACGTTACGGAAGCGCCTCGGCTAGGATTTTCTTCACGGAAACAATTTACCTCAGCAAATTTAAGAGAATACGAAGTGCCAAGAAGGCTGAACCCTTTCCCTCTTCATCCCTCCCCCTATTTATAGCAAAATAGGGGAGGAGCTTGCCACCCAGCTCGCCCAAGCGAGCAAGGTTGCTTCCTCCAGAAGCAACCACCTTCTGGAGGAAGAATTTGGAAGGCCCAAGTGGGCCTGATTGCTATTTGTACCCCCCTTTTTACTAAATGCACCCCCTTTACTTTTTTTGGTAATTATTTTTCCGTAACGTTACGAAACTTTACGAATTTCGTAACGATACTTATTTTCTTTCCGTAAGGTTACGAATCCTCACAGATCATGTATTTACTCTTTTTTAGCTTTCGAAGAAGTTACGAAAACTCACGGATTGCGCAACAATACCTCCTTTTGATTTCCGCCACATTACGGAATTTCACGGATCGTGTAACCCTGCTTCCCTTTGATTTCCGGCGTGTCTCGGGACTTACATATCGTGCAACAAAGGGTGCCAAGTATCTTGAAGCGGGCAATCAAAGGTTGCATATCATCAAGTAATAATCCCCGGACGAAATTAGGGTATGACAGTTGCCCCTCTTTGCTTACCTTTTATCGGAGATAAGAGGAAAGCAAAGATAAGACACTGATTTCGTCCCTCTTGCCCTTTCCATGATTAGCCCATGACGACTCTTGTCTCTACTCCTTCTTTTTTTCTGCACAACACAAAACAAAATACAAACAACAACAAAAACAATAATAATATAATATACACGTTTGGCAAAGGAATCAATCGGAAAAACAACAAAGATCACATTTTCTAGTCAAGAGGGTCCACACTTGACAATGAAGAACACATTGGAGAATGGAGGATTGCACTAGAGGGTCCACACTACACAATCATGAAGAATGGCTCCAAACTCATTGCTGGAGGATGCATGAACGAAAACGCAATTCATGGGGCTCCGAATAAAAGGCGAGGATGGAGGATTGCACTAGAGGGTCCTCACTAGTCAATCATGAAGCATGGCTCCAAACTCTTTGGTGGAGGATGCATGAACGAAAACGCAATTCACGGGGCTCTGAAAAAGGGGTAGAGAATGGAGAATTGCACTAAGCAATCACTACGCATGGCTCCAAACTTGTGGGTGGAGGATGCATGAACGAAAACGCAATTCATGGGGCTCCAAAAAAGGGGTAGAGAATGGAGAATTGCACTAAGCAATCACTACGCATGGCTCCAAACTCGTGGGTGGAGGATGCATGAATGAAAATGCAATTCATGGGGCTCCGAAAAAGGGGTAGAGAATGGAGAATTGCACTAAGCAATCACTACGCATGGCTCCAAACTCGTGGGTGGAGGATGCATGAACGAAAACGCAATTCATGGGGCTCCGAAAAAGGGGTAGGCATGACTGAATGGTCCACCGGTTTTTTTCCACCTAAAAAAAAGGAAAAAATGCTTTTTGCAAAGAAAAATAAATCATTCGTGAGAGCACCATATCTTAGAGAAACAATATACTCATGCCAAGGGTAATCTTCCTTGTAACCGAAAATGAAGGGCAGGATGTCAACATTTAGCTTTTAAATGAACATGCAGGGGAAACATCGGGCTAAGCTGAAAACAAATCACTCATAGTGTATAAAGACCTAACTATAACATGTCGACCTTCGAGGTCTTTCTTTCTTTTTCCTTTTTGTTTCATTTTTATATTCACAAAATCATACACCCATGGCCCTCTACGAGGAAAACCTTTTTTGTACACCTACATTCTTAAATGAAAATGTGTATAACATGTCTCTCCACACATCACTTACACACACAAAAACCTTCTATACACATTTTCCTTTTACATATATATATATATATATATATATATATATATATATATATATATATATATATATATATATATATATATATATATATATATATATATATATATATATATAAACATTTTTCTTTTCCTTTATACACGTAGACATTTTATTCACAACATTTCTTTCCTTTTTAATCATGATTTTGGTTCATTTTATTTTTAGGATGACGTTCCTAAATGGAAAACTCCACACGACTCCGGAATTTAAAAAAAAACACTATTGACAACAATGAAACAAGTACTAACGTAACAACTCAAACAATATATATGTATAAAACAAAAGTCAATCAAAAGGAAACAAACGTTAGTTCCTTAGTTAAACAAAAATAAAATGATATGTAACAGGAAAAAAAATGGAAACATAAACATAACATAAAAAAGAAATACGGATCTAGGGATCTCCCAATCATGTGGCTCCGCTCCCTCCCAAGAAATCAAGCAAATCGGTCATCTCCTCGTCCTCGCGGGCCTCATCTGCCTCGCCGGGAGCCTCTGCGGGTGCCTCTACTGGTGCCTCTCCTGCCCGGGCCTCAGGCCAATCTCCGGGCCATGCGACCTCTGCCCTGAACTGATCTGGAGTAGGGCATGGAAAAGAAGTAAAACCCTAGCTCTGTAGGCTGAGGCTTAATTGGTAAAGACAATCATGGGTCTGAACATGCGCCCGGTGGTTGGCTGCCTGCTGGCGAACCAAATGCCATAAATACTGCTCCGTATCAAATGATCTAGCTGGGCCAGCCTGATGAGGTGGCGGCGCATCTGCGGCCTGCGGAGCATCACCCTGGGCCTGTCTTTGCGTGCAATACTTCTCAATAAAAGCCCGGGTGATGGGCGGTCGAATCACCTTGCTAGGTGCGTCGAGGACTCCGAACGACTGGCAGAGTCCTATGATCAAAGCAGGAAATCCCAGGGCCCTGTTGGACTTATCCGGGTCCAGAGGATGCTTGGTAGGCGCCATACCTGCAAATAGATAGATGGCATCAGCGATCAACTGAGCCACGTGAATGCTCATCCGTGTCAGGATGGCGTACACTAGCTGACACTTCGACAGGGGGAGGTCGGAATTATGATCGCTGGGCTGGATGTTGCTGAGCAGCAAGGTCATCCAGATCTGGGTCAGGGTGGTCATGTTGGTGCGCATGATCCGCACCCGTCTCCCAGCAGCATTCCGGGCAAAATCCTGCCCCGGTATACACAGTAACTGGGCGATGGCCTCCTCATCAAACCCATCAGCCTGGTTCCTCCTCTAGCCATACTCGCACTCCTGGCCCTCCTCCAGCACTAAAGGGTATCCCAGGAACTGGCTGGGGGCATCCGCATCAAAAGGGATCCACTGACCCCTTACCCAAGATCGCATATCTCGCACACCCTCCTCTGTAGACCAAGCATTGGCATAAAACTCGAGGACTATGTCTGGATTGAACTTGGCCATGGGGGTAACCAGCGATGCCCACCGCCGACGAACTATCTCTTCCTGGAAGTCAGTATACTCGTCGTCCCTGAGCTGGACGCGTCACTCCCGGAGGAATGACCATCCTTTGATGGCCTTGAAGTGTTGCTAGTGCTCAGCGCTCCTAAAACGATGGCTGTCATATTTGGGAGCGGAACTGGTTCCTTCAGTCGCTTTGTCTTTCCTGGATCTCTTTGAGGCAAGCTTCCTTGGGGCCATTTCCTAAAAAGACAAACATTTTTGGAAGTTAGTTTCACCAAGAAATGCTACCTTCAAAACAAAAACGGCATGCAACCTCCTCCAATAAACACAAACATCAATGTAAATTTAAAGCAAACTCATGCACATATTTCCTTACGAACATACATTCGCACAAGATATTCTGCTAAAAAATGGCACTCATGCACAATCAAGGCATCTTCGTTACCTAGATCACGTATATGCACTTCCAAGGCGTATTTTCTACCTAAATCACATGCATTTCCTTTGCTAAATTTACACACATGCATACTCAAGGTATTTTGGCTACCAAAAATTGCACACATGCACATTCGGGAATTTCTAATACCTATACATACACAAATTTTGTGAGGAATCTTGGCTACCCACACGATAAGGTGCTACATTTCATGCTTATTCAAGTATATTTTTTCTAACTAAAATTGCATTCAAATCAAAAAGGTATCTTTGTAAGGTATTTCTTTACATAACATGCAACATATATATTTTTGTGAGATATTTTGACTACCTAAAAAATTTCATGTACACAAATCCAAGCATCTTGCTACCATAACCAAAGGTGTAAATTGCTAAAGGTATTTTGCTACCTATTCTACACCTACATGTTCATGATGAACAAAATTTCTAAACATCTAGGTGTAAGGAAACTATTAATGGCGTAGCCCATAGCTGATTGTTGGCCAAAAAGGGTAGCTTCACCCAATATGCACCCACTCTTGTGTTCTCTTGCATCCAAAAACAAGCTTCGGTTCCTAGGCGTAGGTTGTATGTGGGGCAATCATTCTAGCCCTTATGAAACTGAATACATGCTCCAAAGACAGCAAACACGCGCAAACCAAATTGTCCCCTAGGTTGTATCCCTACAAAATCATGCGCAAATGCCATTGAGGCATTTCACCGAACACTTGGTGGGCGCATGTTTAGGCATTAATAGCAAGAGAATGGGGACAATGTGGCATGCCCCATTGCTCCAAAATGCATTATAGGCCTAGGGCCATCTCATACAAACCCTCAATCCAACCTAATCAAGCAAGAAAACAAACCAAAATTACCCCACGTATTTGAGTACATTCCCACAATCTAGAGCACCAAAAGAAGATCAAAATACACCAACGGAAAGCTAGAAAGCTTAAGGATGGAATACTTACTTGTTGGTGATGAATAAAAGCGCAAAATGGAATCAAAAAATGCGAAAAATGATGACCCTAGGGCTGCAAACTCGTAAATCCCGTGGGTATTGCTTTTGAATGGGGGGGAAGCAGTTTTTGAATGCAAAAACGTTCCCCTCCCTCGTTTTTATATTTTTGGTGCAGGGGTTGCTCGCCCAGGCGAGCTCAGCTTGCCCAGGCGAGCTCAGCTTGCCCAGGCGAGCTAACCTGACTTTTTTTTTTAGGGGAAACATAACCATGGCCCCTCTCTTTACAGGTTAACGTTTTCCTATTCGAACCTACTTAAGTTAGAATTAGGCATCGATTACTTATTTTAATACAAACAATAGTAATAATCACTGTGAATTCAAAGGATACTGAGCTGCCTCGCAGCGACGTTCTCTGCTTGTCCAGCGCCGGGAAGGGACGACGATCGGTCAGTCGTGACCCTATCCTCCATTTGCGTCCGTTCCTAAGTACCTACAAGTAGGAAACAAACAATATGCGGCCAAGCATGACCGGGTCATCATCTTACCCTGGTTGATTTTTGTCGTCAACTCGTCTCAACTTCTGATCGTGGTCTAAGACGATTCTGTCCCAGTTACCACAAGATGTGTACGTGCATGCATGAATGTTTTTTAATGCAATGATTTTGTTAGTGGAGGTTGGTTAGGTTCAGTTTTAATTTAAGTGTTTGGGGCACCCCATGAACCAAGCGAAGAGGGCTCAGGTGATTATAAACTAACACAAGGTTTAAAACCAAAGGGAGGACTGAAGCCTAACCCATCTCCTCTTCTTTTAAAGAAACGAGACAATTATAGTGAAAGGGAATCCCTGGAGGAAACCAAGAAGAACAAAAACTCAGAAGTAAAAGAACATGCAACGGTCCTCTCGATTGCCCCAGACTTCAAGCGTAGTATCGCTTAATAACATCGGAGTTCACGGGCGAGGGTAGCTCCTCGCCATCCATGTTGGTGAGTATCAAAGCACCCCCAGAAAAAGCTCTTTTCACCACGAAAGGCCCTTCATAATTCGGGGCCCACTTGCCTCGATTGTCCTTAACAGCGTGGGACATCTTCTTCAGCATAAGGTCCCCCTCGTTAAACTTGCGCAGACGTACCTTCTTGTCAAACGCATTTTTTATCCTTCATTGATACAGACGCCCATGGCTCATGGCCGTCAAACGTTTACCTTCAATAAGGTTGAGTTGGTCGTAGCGTGCTTGAGCCCATTCTGACTCTTCTAGGCCTGACTCTGCTATTATACTCTGAGAAGGAACCTTTACCTCAAATGGGAGTACTGCTTCCATCCCATAAACCAAGGAATACGGCGTTGCCCCAATAGAAGTCCATACTGAGGTTCTATATCCATGCAGGGCGAAAGGCAACATCTCATGCCAATCTTTGTATGACACTGTCATCGTCTGGACAATCTTCTTAATATTTTTATTTGCAGCCTCTACAGCCCCATTCAGATTTGGCTAATAAGGGGTGGAGTTATGATGCTGGATCTTGAAATCCTCGCACATTTCCTGCATCATCTTGTTGTTCAGATTGGTGCCATTATCAGTGATGATCTTCCTAGGGAGTCCGTATCGACAAATCAACTCCCTCTTTATGAATCTGACCACCACATTTCTCGTGAAGTAGTTTATCGCCACAAGAATGAAGCGGTGACCATTCGAAGCCTTGGGTTCGGTGGCCCCAATGACATCTATCCCCCACATTGAAAAAGGCCAAGGGGCGGACATAACATTCAGAGGATGTGGCGGAACATTGACATTGTCTGCGTATGCCTGACATTTATGACACTTCTTTACATGGGCGCAGCAATCGCTCTCCATGGTGAGCCAGTAATAACCGGCCCTAAGGATCTTCCTGGCCATGGCATGCCTATTGGCATGTGTCCCAAATGAACCCTCGTGGATCTCCTCAATCATGAAGTTCGCCTCTTTGCCATGTATTCATCGTAGGAGGGTCATGTCGTGGTTTCGTTTGTATAGGATAGTACCACTTACAAAGAAACCAGTAGCCAATCTCCTCAACGTCCTTTTGTCATTGTCAGAAATCCCTGGTGGGTATTCTTTGTTCTCAACATATTATTTGATGTCGAAATACCACGGTTTCTCATCCCGCTCTTCCTCTATTGCATAACAATACGCTGGACTGCCCTGAGATCTAAATTCGATGTACGGCAGATCCCCGTGTGGGGCAAGTTGAAACATGGATGCCAGGGTGGCTAATGCATCGGCCATTTGATTCTCTTCCCGAGGTATGTGGTGGAAAGAAATGTCGTCAAAGAACTTGGCTAACCTCAAGATGTGAGTTTGATAGGGTATCAACTTCGGATCCCTAGTTTCCCATTCTTCTTTCAACTGGCGTATCACCAAAGCTGAGTCTCCATACACTTTGAGTAGTTTTACATCAAAATCAATGGCCGCCTGAACCCCGAGGGCGCATGCTTCGTACTCGGCCATATTGTTGGTACAATCCAAACCTAGCCTAGCCGTGAAAGGAATACACTGATCATCCGGGGATACAAGGACTGCCCCTACTCCATGGCCTAAAGCATTAGATGCCCCATCGAAGCAAACGATCCATTTGTCTATGTCCTCATGCGTCCGCTTCTCTTTGAACAGGGCCATGATATCTTCATCTGGGAACTCAGGGTGCATCGGCCAATAATCCTGGAGGGGTTTCTGGGCCAAATAATCTGCCAAGGTGCTTCCCTTTACCGCCTTTTGGGTGACGTAAACGATATCAAATTCAGATAGTAGTACCTGCCACCTAGCGATTCGTCCCGTGAGGGCCGGTTTCTCAAAGATGTATTTCACGGGATCCATTTTGGAAATAAGCCACGTGGTATGGCTGAGCATGTACTGCCTAAGCCGATGTGATGCCCATACCAGAGCACAACACGTCCTTTCCAGCATTGAGTAATTCATCTCACATACGGTAAACTTCTTGCTTAGATAGTAAATGGCTTGCTCCTTTTTTCCAGAATCATCGTGCTGACCCAACACACACCCCATAGACTCGTCCAACACGGTCATGTACAGGAGAAAAGGTCTTCATGTTACAGGTGGCATGAGCACCGGGGGGTTTGCGAGACTCTATTTGATCTTCTTGAAGGCCTCTTGGCAGTCACTGTTCCACAGGACTGCCTGGTTCTTACGTAATAGCTTGAAAATGGGCTCACATGTAGGGGTGAGTTGCGAGATAAATCTCGCGATATAATTCAACCTGCCCAAGAACCCCCGAACCTGCTTCTCCGTGCGTGGTTCCGACATTTCAAGGATGGCCTTCACTTTCTCGGGATCTATCTCTATCCCTTTCTAACTTACTATAAATCCCATCAACTTCCCCGACTTTACCCCAAAGGTACACTTGGTTGGGTTTAGCTTCAGTTGGTATTTCCGCAACCTTCCGAACAGCTTACGTAGATTGACGAGGTGTTCATCCTCAGTCTGAGATTTGGCAATCATGTCATCCACGTAGACCTCTATTTCCTTATGCATCATGTCATGGAACAATGCCACCATGGCACGCTAATAGGTTGCCCTAGCATTTTTGAGCCCGAAGGCCATCACTTTATAGCAGAACGTCCCCCATAGGGTGACGAAAGTGGTCTTCTCTACATCTTCGGGTGCCATCTTTATTTGATTATACCCCGAGAAACCGTCCATAAACAAGAAAAGGGCGAACTTAGTTGTATTATCTACCAATATATCAGTGAGTGGTAGAGGAAAATTGTCTTTAGGACTAGCTCGGTTTAAGTCCCGATAGTCTACACACATTCGCACCTTGCCGTCCTTTTTCGGGACCGGGACAATGTTGGCCACCCACTCCGGGTATCGCGCCACAACTAAGAAACCCGCATCGAACTGCTTTCTTAGTTATTCTTTGATCTTCAAAGACATCTCGGGTCTCATCCTTCGTAGCTTTTGTTTAACTGGGGAAGACCCCGGTTTCAACGGCAACTTATGCTGCACAATGTCGGAGTCCAGACCGGGCATGTCTTGGTATGACCACGCAAAGACGTCTTGATATTCTTCAAGAAGGTTTATCAATCCTTGGTGAATATGTGCGGTCATACTGGTTCCCACTTTTACTTCTTTCTTTTCCTCTCCGGTCCCTAAGTTCACCAGTTCGGTTTCTTCTTGGTAAGGCTTCATTTCGCGTTCTTCCTGAGTGATCAACCTCTCCAACTCTGGTGAAAGGACGTCCTCTTCCTCTTCTTCGTTCATCATTTGGCTTACATCTCTGTCGAAATCGATCGTCAAACCCTCGTTGTTAGGATCCTCAAAGAATCGACCCTCATATCTATACCAAACAAGACAAAAGAAACAAAAACATGCAAAATGATATGAGAAAAGGTGGAACTGCAAGAACAGATGAAACAAGATCTCTTTGTTTATTTAATAAGATAGGTTTCACAAAACAAAAGAGAACGGAAGTCTATAGGCTCTAATTACATTGAATCAGCGGTATAGACCTTTAACTGGCTTATCACGTGCCAGTTCCCCACTTGGGAATCGGGATGGCATGGTTGCACGAAATTTGGCGGGTCTTAAGGGAACTCCTCTCCTACTGCGGCCACTTCTTCCTCGGACACCATTCCGGCACTGGTGAAAGATTGGCTAAGACGGCCGGGCCATACTCTGTCTGCCCAAAATCTTGACGGCACATTCCTCCTTCCCGGCATCCCGAGTTCATACCCCAATCCATACTTGTACGGATTTCCCTTAACATCGACTACGTCGACATTCCCGAGGCCATCCTTGCCTAGACCCATTCCGGGCTCGAATCCGTTCTTGAGCATAACCCGTGCCACCATTATGGCCGCGTTGGAGAGAGAAGGTAGCAATGGACTTGGTTCCACAGAGGCATAGCTCACCACCTCGAAGGATTGAAAAGCCGTTTCCAATGATTCTTCCGCCGCTTCTACGTATGGTGCGGAGGAAGGGCAGCTCACCAACATATCCTCTTCACCCGACACTATCACTAAAAGTCCACCCACCGCGAACTTCAATTTTTGGTGGTGTCGAAGGGACCACTCCCAGCGCATGAATCCAAGGTCTCCCCAAGAGACAGCTATAGGCGGGATTTATGTCCATCACTTAAAACACCACATTGCGAGTGTGGGGGCCTATTTGAATGGGAATGTCGATTTCCCCCATCACTTACCGTCGAGTACCATCAAAGGCTCGTACCACCATCGAGCTCGGTTTTAAACGTGACGCACTAAAAGGGAGCTTTTCCAAAGTGGTCTTCGGCATCACATTTAAACTCGATCCATTGTCGATAAGTACCTTTGCGACAACGTGGTCCATACATCTCACCGACACATGTAGAGCCTTGTTGTGTCCTCTCCCCTCAACGGGAATCTCTTCTTCAGCAAATGCAATATAATTATTGGTGGTTATATGATTAACGATGCCTTAAAACCCTCCACTGAGATATCGTGGGCTACATGGTCATTGTTGAGGACTTTTATCAACAGCGCACGATGAGGCTCAGAGTTTATGAGCAGTTCAAGCAACAAGATCCTTGCTGGAGTTTTATTCAGTTGCTCGACTACCTTAAACTTGCTTTGTTGGATGAGGCGAAGGAACTCATGAGCCTCTTCCAAAGTCACTGTCTTTCCTTGAAGACCCTCATTCTTTTCAACCCCTTTTACCACTGGAGAATCCACTTCTTTTGAGGGGGTGGCTACGTCTGTGGTCTCTTGGACCATGGGCGCTTTCCCCTTGGAGGGCTACTCCGCCGAGTGAGGGGAAGCGAACACCCGACCACTGCGGGTTACACCACTAAGGCCGGTGATGTTGGTCACTTTGGCTGACAGGGAGTCAACTTCGGTTGCAATTCTCTCCCCGAACGCGGGAGGGGTATACTTCCACGGAACGACCTTATTGCTTTGATATGCAAACGGCGTCGGCTTGGGCGCTGTCCGGGGGTATATGGGTGTGGAGCCAGTCCCTTTCCTAGTAAAACATATTACTAGGGCCTTGGGGGTTAGGGGAACCTTCTTTTCTTCCGAATGCATGCAAATATGTGGTTCCTCCTTCCCTCCTTTGGACACTTCAAGCTGCCCCCAGTCCATGAGCCGTTGAAGCAATTCTTCCACCGCGGGACAGGTTTCCATGTCGTGCGACTCCCCGAGGTGAAACAAACATTCGTCCCTTTTGTCTCCGCCGCGGGAGACCATGCATGCCGCTTGCAGCGATTGGTAGATGAAGCGTCTAGAAGTAGGCACCTCTCTTAATCTCTTTGCCCGCGATGGCCCATTCTCTTCGATGGCGTTTACGCTAGCCCCTTCATGACTAGCTAGCGGATTGGTTTTAACATTTAGGCCTTCCTCTTGAAACGATAGCCAGCCGACACTAATTAGGTGCTGCACCTTATACTTGAACGGGATGCAGGAGTCAATGTTGTGTCCAGGAGCTCCACTATGGTACGCACACTTGGCACCCGGGTTGTACCACTTGGGGTAGGGTGGCTGGAAGACCTTCCCGGGTATGGCCACCACCAAATGATTCTCCAATAATGAAGGCCATAACTCGGAGTATGCCATGGGTATAAGAGAGAAGTTATCTTTCGGGGGTGGGTGTTGTGCATTATAATAGCTCACGCCGGGGGCTGTATTATTGATTGGCCGGGGAGTGGCTGGAGCTGTGCGTTGGGCCGGCGCTCTTTCTGCTGCGGGTGGTCCTTTTACTTGAGTCGGGAGGGAATTCCCGACTCGGATTGAAAAGTTCGGGGGGTTAGGCTGGTATGAGCTTTGGATATTTTGGGGTGCTTTCATCCATGTTGGGGCGGTGGTGACCGCGTGGGTATCTCCTTCTTTTTTCCTCGTGCCCACCACTGGGGCTCTTCTATTGTTGTTGGGGGCCGTGTTGGAGGCATATTCGAACTTGCCTTTTCTCAATCCAGATTCAATTCTTTCTTCGGCGAAGACGAGATCCGCAAAGTTAGCTGGCATGTAGCCTATCAGCTTTTCATAGTAGAACGTGGGCAACGTATCTACCATAATTGTGATCATCTCCCTCTTCGTCATGGGCAGGACGACTTGGGCTGCGAGATCTCTCCATCTTTGGGCATACTCCTTAATGGACTCATGTTCTCACTTGGTCATACTCTGAAGCTGGTTCCAATCGGGAGCCATATCCGTATTGTATTGGTACTGCCTAATGAAGGCAGTCGCCAAGTCTTTCCATGATCGGATCTGGGAAGCTTCCAGATTGGTATACCATGCCACAGTCACTCCGGCCAAGCTGTCTTGAAAGAAATGGACCAACAACTTTTCGTCCGCAGAATACGCCCCCATCTTTTGGCAATACATCCGAAGATGCCCTTTCGGACATGTCGTCCCTTTGTATTTATCGAAATCCAGTACTTTGAACTTGGGAGGGATGACGATGTCAGGCACGAGACATAGGTCTGCTAAATCCAAGAACGGGTAATTGCCGAGGCCCTCTACTGCTCTTAGCCTCTCTTCAAGCGCATCAATCTTTCCCTTATCTTCTGTGAAGGGAACGGATTCTTTTACGGGTGCGGGTGAAGATGGGACATGGCAGACTATGTTTGGTTGGGGTAATTCATGGGGGGATGGATCCTTGAGGGGAAGCAGAGGGCCTTGATGGGTATCTCCTTCGTCGTCTTCTTGCAGGGGGTAATCGGCATAAGGAGGAAGTTGCCCCTCGAAGGTAGGGGCTTGGCTCACATCTTCCGGAGCGGCACGGGGAGTGAAGTCCGGCGGCAAGCCATAAGGGTAAGCTTGCGAACTGTACCTCCGACCGAACACCATCGGATTTCTATCTCGGCCCAAGTTTATTGTGGGCTGCAGAACCGGTTCCGCTTCCCTAACTGCATTGGAGGCGGTTGCCGTGGCATTATCCTCTAGAGTTTTCTGGAGTTTTAGCATGGCCTCCGTAATAGAAGCCATTTGATCTTTTAAGGCCGATAGATCTGCCTTCATCTGCTCTTGCATGCCCTCTTCATTATCCATCTTTCTGGATCGAGTGTTATAGGGGTGCCTTTGTGTTTTCTTAGTTATGATGAATTCCCTAAAGAAACAAACAACGGTGAGTATGCCACCAAAACATGAATATGCAAATGAATGATCGGAGCACTTGGATCCACCCCAAGGTTTTTTAGATACCGTGATGAGTTTAGCACTTGGATCGAGTGTCATCTAGCCAAGATTATACAAAAGTGTTACAAGAGAACCTAACGGTTTCTAATTATATGGGCCATCAAATCTATCATGTGTTGACAATAATTGATTAGCCCATGAATCTCCTCGGGGACTGTACACACTTCGGTGATGGCTTTTACTTTGGCTAATAGTCGCGGGAGGTCTTGACTTCCATTCAAGGTCAAGGCGAACCTATCCATCCACATAGTCGCTTCTTGATGCAATGCATCAATCACCCTCCCTCTTGCTTCTTTTTCGGCGTACACTTGTGCAAAATCCTCTACTAGCTCTTGTTCGTGGGTCATAGACTTGTTCAATTCTTCCTTGTACTGCCCTATGATAGCTAGCATGCTTTGCTCCGTGGCTTCCAAGTGTTGAGCCAAACTCTTCTTGGATCTTGCGCAAGCAGCTAACTCTTCTTTTAGGATCATGCCATGCACCCGTGACCTGTCTCTTTCCTCTCTTCGGAGCTTGAGCTCATTGTTGCTACCCCACAAAGCTCCTCGGAATTTCTCTCGTCCATGTTCCTCCTTGCGGGACCTTTTGGTTTCTTGTTCAAGGGCTCTTGCAGTGGCCGCGTTTTCCTCTCGTAACTCGGTGCACTCTTTCCAGATGTGTGTAGCGGCTGACTTGAACTTTTCTTTGGCGAGTCTTGCCTTCCCTAGCTCTAATTTTAGAGCTTGGACTTCATCATCTTCCTCCAGAGTTTCGAAGTTCTCCTCATTGATAACTTTCAATTTGGAGAGCCAATCGCGTATGAACTCTTAGCCATCCATGATAACCACCGATGACGCCATTACGGATGCCCCGAAGCTCTTTGTCTTTCCTCAACGGACTTCTCCACGCCTTGTGGACTCTTTGTATAACTTTGAGACTTTGCGCGCCAAAATCTCTCACAAGGAAGGGCGAGAGACTCTCTTCTATTGACGCTCCCCTCATGGGGTACCCTAGCTGTCTTATGGCAAGTGCGGGATTATAGTTAATACAACCCCTCGTCCCTATCAACGAAACATTAGGGTAGTCCCCACATGAGAAAAGAACTCCCTCCTTGCCTTCCTTCCATCGAGGAAACCAATTGATTGCGCTGCCTCCTATCCCAACCAAGTGTTGATCCCAATTGACTCTTCTTTTTTCGACGCACGAACGATAACTTTGAAGTGGACACGGATGTCTTATGTCTTGTTGGAATAGGTGCGAAACCAACCACACACAGAGAGCGGGTAAGCAACAGACAATCCGTGCACTGTTTTTCTCGCACCTTCGATCAAAGGTATCAAATAAATCCGCCAAGATAGCCACGACTGGACTTTCCTTGCTATGGTGATATGCAAGGAAAGCATCAATTGTGGCTAAGTCCACCAAACCGTCCACGTTCGGAAAGAGGACAACCCCAAAAATTAGCAAAGCCAGTGTATCCGCAAATGGGCCCCACTTCTCTTGGCTCACCATATCCCTTGCCTTGCCTTCCAAGTATTTCCGCGGCAGGCCCACTACGTCGTTCCGAGTTTGCTTCATGCGATCCAACTCTTTTGCCGAATCTCCGACCACAACTGCAACCTTACTCAAGGAGGGAAGAAACCTGGAGAATAGGTACGGTTTTCTTCCCCCAAGAGGGCACCCTAATATCTCCTCAAACTCTTCAACAGTCGGTACCATTTGGAAGTCCCCAAACGTGAAGCACCTCAACGGCTGATTATAGTATTGGGCGAGGGATACGACAGCTTCCGTAAATACCTCCGCTGCGGTCAAATCTAGTATCTTTCCGTACACTTTGCGGAAGGCTTGCCTTTGGAGAGGTCCCATCAACCGTCCCAATTCCTTGAGGCTGGTGACATCTAGACCCTTAACCTTGACTTGATAAAACCTTTTGCCGTTTTGATTTGTCCCCATCATTTACCAAAAAAAAGGGGTGGATCAAGACTCCAACATGAATGATGCAATGCGTATGTATGAAACGGAAAGAAAACAAAACAAAAGGGGTAATTCACACGTACGAGACCGAAAAGATCCATCTTTTTAATGCTATGTTTTAGGCATCATGGCGCCTCAGCGTAGTATTAAAAAGTTACGCATTACACTAAAGAAACAAAATATTACTAGCAAAACTATATTTAGCGCTATTTGCAGAGAAATGCATGAGAACAAATGGCACAGAGCGTGTTTGCTCTATGCCCCTAATTGGGAACCTATAGGACAATATCTAGGGGTCTCTAATCACTGCCCCCAACGATTCATAACTCACATGGCTGTTTTCTAGAGGTATCATCACTCAAAATATTGATATTGTGGCGGTATGGAATACCAGCGACAACATATTATAAAGAGAGAAAGCTCTAGACGAGGTTTCACTATTATCAAGCAAGTCGGAGACCTAGCATGATGATAGATTCACCCCCACTCCTTAGATTCCCATGAGCCCGGGTATAGGGCCCCGTTTTTTACTCAAACCCGTGGGTGCTTAGAATGCAGTGTAAAGAATGCAAAATAGACAACAGTTATTTACATTTTACACGGTTCAACAAGTGCACACACAAAGTCTCACAATTACACAATTCCTTAAAACAGGCCTAACTCACAAAAAGTCCCCAGTGGAGTCGCCAACTGTCGCAACATGCCCTTTTGCGGGCGAGCGAGGCGAGGCTCATGGGTGCGCTTTCCAAAGGAGGAAAGATGCGCGAAGTCGCCACCAACGTTTATTTGTGGAAAACGTCGGAAAAACCGAAGGAAACCGGTCAAAATGAAAATTCTAAGTTCGGGAGTTGTATTTACGTTTGAGGAAGGTATTAGCACCTCTCACGTTTGTCTCAAAGGACAACAGCCTATTTTTAGAATTGTGGAAATTGTGTTACCTTAACTTTTATTTCTTTTTATTTTTTGAGGTCGACAAAAGCGGGGCTTTTGCTCCTACGTACCCTCCATCGAAGAGGAAATCAGACCTATGTAGTTCTTTTGTAAGAGTGAATCAAGCGATTCTTTTTACTTGAAAAGGTGATCATTCTAAGGTGTTGGACCTTAAAAATGATCCATTTGCTTGATAAGGAAAACTGAGATAATAAACTTTCAAACCCTTTTTAGTGATTTTTTTGTGGACGAGCTTGACTAGGCGAATTGATTCTAGCCTTAGTTTCACTTTAGTTATTAGTCAATTCGATTAAGAATAAGAAATCCCAAAGAGAAAACGTCCGATTGATTTTTCGCTTCATTTCACTAAACGGTATTTTTGATTATTTTATTATTATTTTACCTCTTTTTGATTTCCAACGTGGTTACGGCACGACCGAACGGTCGGAATTTATTTTAACAGAAATTAACGGATATTACAAATCAAATGATCGATGGAAATTTATTTTATTTTTTGATTAGGCGAGAGATTACTTAAATAAATGACTGAAGCACGTCAAAAGGGGGTACGGAAAGTAAACGAAAATGAGAATAAAAGTACATGAAACAAATGGGGACCACCACGGGTACATAGAATGAATTGAAAAGCTCGGTTTGGGGTACTTACTAGTTGAAGACCGAAGAAAACGAAGAACGAACGATGAATGTCGAAGAATGGTTGAAAATCTTCGCGTAATTACCCACGGAAACGTTACGGAAGCGCCTCGGCTTGGGTTTTATTCACGGAAACAATTTTCCTCAACAAATTTAAGAGAATACGAAGTGCCAAGAAGGCTGAACCCTTTCCCTCTTCATTCCTCCCCCTATTTATAGCAAAATAGGGGAGGAGCTTGCCACCCAGCTCGCCCAGGCGAGCAAGGTTGTTTCCTCCAAAAGCAACCGCCTTCTGGAGGAAGAATCTGGAAGGCCCAAGTGGGCCTGATTGCTATTTGTACCCCTCTTTTTACTAAATGCACTCCCTTTACTTTTTTTTGTAATTCTTTTTCTGTATCTTTACGAAACTTTACAAATTTCATAACGATACTTATTTTCTTTCCGTAAGGTTACGAATCCTCACGGATCATGTATTTACTCTTTTTTAGCTTTCGAAGAAGTTACGGAAACTCACGGATTGCGCAACAACACCTCCTTTTGATTTCCGCCACATTACGGAATTTCACGGATTGTGTAACCCTGCTTCCCTTTGATTTCTGGCGTGTCTCGGGACTTACATATCGTGCAACAAAGGGTGCCAAGTTTCTTGAAGCGGCCAATCAAAGGTTGCATATCATCAAGTAATAATCCTCGGACGAATTTAGGGTATGACAGCAGATTATTTGGCTCAGCAGCCTCTCAACGACTATCAGCCCATGCATCCTGAATTCCCGGATAAGGACATCATGGCCTTGTTTGAGGAAAAACTAGACGAGGACCGGGACAAATGGACCGTATGGTTTGATGGACCGTCAAACGTTCTAGGCCATGGCATTGGAGCAGTATTGGTCTCTCCAGACAATCAATGTATACCTTTCACAGCCAGGCTGGGGTTTGACTGCACCAACAATATGGCTGAGTATGAAGCATGTGCCCTGGCCGTCCAGGCGGCGATTGACTCCAATGTCAAGCTACTCAAGGTGTACGGGGACTCAGGGTTGGTGATCCACCAGCTGAGAGGGGAATGGGAAACTAGAGACCCCAAGCTGATCCACTACAAAGCCTATATCAAGGAGTTGGCTGATTCCTTTGATGAGATCTCCTTCCATCATGTTCCCCGGGAGGAAAATCAAATGGCGGATACGCTTGCTACTTTGGCGTCCATGTTCCCGCTAACACCGCACGGGGATCTACCATACATTGAGTTCTGGTGTCGTGGCAAACTCGCACATTGTTGCCAGGTGGAAGAGGAACGGGACGGTAAGCCTTGGTATTTCGATATCAAGCGATATGTCGAAAGCAAAGAGTACCCACCGGAGGCTTCCGACAATGATAAAAGGACATCAAGGAGATTGGCGGCCGGTTTCTTCATGAGCGGGAGCATACTATATAAAAGAAACCACGACATGACTCTCCTGTGATGCGTGGATGCCAAAGAGGTGAACCACATGATCGAGGAAGTCCACGAGGGTTCGTTTGGAACACATGCCATTGGGCATGCTATGGCCAGGAAGATCCTGAGAGCAGGTTATTACTGGCTCACCATGGAAAGTGATTGCTGCATCCATGTAAGGAAATGCCATAAATGTCAAGCGTTTGCAGACAATGTCAATGCTCCGCCACATCCTCTGAACGTCATGTCCTCCCCTTGGCCTTTTTCCATGTGGGGGATAGACGTCATCGGGGCCATCGAATCCAAGGCTTCGAACGGTCATCGCTTCATTCTCGTGGCAATAGATTATTTCACCAAATGGGTCGAAGCGGCTTCCTACACCAATTTCACGAGTAGTGTAGTGGTCAGATTCATCAAAAGGGAGCTGATTTGTCAGTACGGACTCCCTAGGAAGATCATTACCGACAATGGTACCAATCTGAATAACAAGATGATGCAGGAAATGTGCGCGGATTTCAAAATCCAACATCACAATTCCACGCCCTACTGACCAAAGATGAACGGAGCCGTGGAAGCAGCCAACAAGAATATTAAGAAAATTATTCGGAAGATGACAATATCATACAAAGATTGGCATGAGATGTTGCCTTTTGCCTTGCATGGATACCGAACTTTGGTACGAACTTCTACTGGGGCAACACCATATTCCTTGGTTTATGGAACAGAAGCGGTACTCCCATTTGAAGTAGAGATCCCTTCTCAGAGGATACTAGTAGAATCAGGTTTAGAAGAATCGGAGTGGGCTCAAACATGCTACGACCAACTCAACCTTATCGAAGGTAAGTGCTTGACGGCCATGAGCCATGGGCGCCTGTATCAACAAAGAATGAAGAATGCGTTCGACAAAAAGGTGCGTTTGCGTAAGTTCCATGAGGGGGACCTTGTGCTGAAAAAGATGTCCCACGCTGTTAAAGATAATCGAGGGGAGTGGGCCCTGAACTACAAAGGACCTTTCGTTGTGGAAAGGGCTTTTTCCGGAGGGGCCCTAGTGCTTACCAACATGGATGGCGAGGAGCTGTCTTTACCCGTGAATTCTGATGTTGTCAAGCGATACTATGCTTAGAATCTGGGGCAATTGAGGATATCGCTGCATGTTCTTTTATTTTTTGTGTATTCTTCTTGGTTTCCCCCAGGGATTCCCATCTACTGTATATTTCTCGTCACAGTTTTTTAAAAGAAGAGAACATGAGTTTGAGGCTTTAGTCCTCACTTTATGCTTTAAACCATGTGCAGTTTATGGTAACCTGAGCCTTTTTCGCTCAGTCCACGGGATGCCCCAATGCGTTTAATTAAAACTGAACCTAAACCAGCTTTCACTAAAAATTTGTTGCTTTTGAAAACATTCATGCATACGCATACACATGCATATTTTGTCATAACAGGGGCAGAATCAACTGGTCGTGGTCAGATGCCAGGATGAAGTTGGAGGCCGAAACCCATCAAGGTAAAACGGTAACGCGGCCACGGTTTATCACACAATGTTGTTTCCTACTTTCAGGTACTTAGGGATGGACGCAAGTAGAGGCTAGGGTCACGATCGATGGGTCGTCGTCCCTTGCCTAGCTCTGGACAAATGGAAAGCGCCGCTGCAAGGCAGCCTAGTATCTTTTAAAATTCCCAGTAATTATTTACTGTTGTGTTTTTAAAATAAATATTGGATGCCTAATATACCCTGAGGGGATTCGAGTAAGCGAACGCCGACCTATAGAAAGCCTTACTTATTTCTTCCCAAAAAAAAAAATAGGTTAGCTCGCCTGGGTGAGCACCCTTGCACCTGCAAATAAAAAACGAGGGAGGAGGAGTTTTCCTCCACCCAAAACTCTCCCCCCTCACTTCAAAAACACCAAGCTCATGGGAACTACAAAGACAACAGCCTCCAAGCTTCCATTGTTGAGTTTTTGCTTCCCTTTTCACGCTTTATTTCACTCCCCACAAGTAAGTGCACTTTCCCCTGGTTATTTGGCTCTCCCTTGATGTTTTTTAGTGCTTTAGTTGCTCATTTTTTGCAAAATTCGTGAAGCAATTCACATGTGAATCCATGCTTATTTTCGCTAAATTAAGGGGTTGTAAGGGATGGCCTTAGGCCTATGTTGCATTTTGGAGTAATGGGGCATGCCACATTGCCCCCATTCTCTTGCTATTCATGCCAAAACATGCGCCCACCAAGTGCTTGGTGAAATGCCTCAATGACATATGGGCATGGTTTTGTAAGCTTGGGATTGTGGGACTGTTTTATATGTATAGGGACAGCATGAAGGATTTAAAATGAGTGCCCGAATGCGATTCTAGGCCTAGGAACCCAAGCTTTTGATTTCAATACAAGAAAGCATAAAAATGAGGGCATTATGATAGGGGTTTCCCTTTAGGCCAGCGGCTGATTTTTGGGGCTGCACCATGATGTTTGCTTAGTTTATGTAAAGATGTTATTCACCATGTACGTATATGTATAGGATAGGTAGCTAGAGAAAGGACCCTTCAAATAAGACGTGTATATGTTGAGTAGGTGGTCAAGCGCTTTATGAATGTACGAACGTTTGAATGCTTCCCGAAATGAATATATGATGTGGAATTGCCTCTCAAGTGTAGATAGATGGCATGAAAATTCCTTTTCAAATGCAAATGTGTGCGTGACATGAGATGGGCTCTCAAATGTGCATATATGTATAAATAAATGTGAATGAAATAACAAAAATTTTATGTTAATAAAATACTTCAAATGTGCGTAGGTAATTTTTGGTAGCAAAATACTTTGAATATGGACATGTTTAATTTTGGCACAATACCTTGAGCATGCATATATGAATTCTTTTCAATATATATGTGGTAGCTGGAATGTTTTGAATATCCTTGTATATTGGTAAATAGTAGGATATTTTACGCATATGCACGTTCATAAATGTTTTACATTAAGGAAATGTGTGCACAAGTTTGTTCTAAATCGGAAAGATTAGCATGTCGTTTTTGCTTTAAAATAAGCTTTTTCTTGTAAACTAACTTTCCAAATGTTTGTCCCTATAGGAAATGGCTCCGAGAAAGCTTTCCGTGAAAAGATCTAGGAGGGACGCCGCGACTGAAGGGACCAGTGCCGCCCCCGAGTTTGATAGCCACCGTTTCAGGAGCGCCGAGCACCAGCAGCGTTTCGAGGCCATTAAAGGATGGTCGTTCCACCGAGAGAGACGCGTCCAGCTCAAGGACGATGAGTACACTGACTTTCAGGAAGAGATAGCTCGCCAGCGTTGGACGTCGCTGGTCACCCCCATGGCTAAGTTTGACCCAGAGATAGTCCTGGAATTTTATGCCAATGCTTGACCCACAGAAGAGGCCATCTATTTATTTGCAGGTATGCCACCCACCAGGCACCCTCTAGACCCGGATAAGTCTAACAGGGCCCTGGGGTTTCCAGCGTTGATCACTGGCCTCTACCAGTCATTCGGGGTTCCCGTCGCACCTAGTAAGGTGATTCAGCCGCCGATCACCCGAGCCTTCATTGAGAAGTATTACACGCCTAGGCAGGCACAGGGTGATGCGCCACAGGCTGCAGACACACCGCCGCCACCTCATCAGGTTGATCCCGCTGGGTCATTAGGCATGGAGCGGTATCTACAGCCCTTGGTTCACCAACAGGCGGCCAACCACCGGGGGCAGGTGCAGATACATGAGTGTCTCTACCAGCTCAGCCTCAGTCAACAGGGCCAGGGTTTCGCTCCTTTTGCATGCCCTACTCCAGATTAGTTTAGGGCTGAGGTCGCATGGCCCAGAGATTGGCCCGAGGACCAGACGGAGGAGTCACCTGCAGGAGCTCCCAACAATGCAGAGGGCGCCCGCATGGTTGAGGAGATGACAGACTTGCTCGGCTTCTTGGGAGGAAGCAGAGCCACGTGACCGAGGTCACTAATGCAATCCTACCCCCCAAGGGTATTGGATAGAAGACTCCAAAAGGCTTGGGCTAGAGCTACTAAAGAAGGCCCTAGGGTTCTCATGAACCTTAGGGTAGATTTTTGAGCCCATGGGTCAAGGTTGGATCCATTCTTCTTTGTAAATGTTAGAATTGGTTTTTCCTTCTTTTGGGCCTTGTATTTTGGCCATTCTAGTAGTATAGGGTTTTAGCCTTGTATTTCAGGGAATTTTTAGTCTTTGTAATAGGAACTTTTTTTTATATTTTCATGTATTTTGGCATGGGGGTGAGCTTAGCTATTATACGGGGTGTGTGTAGCTAAAAACAGCGTGACTGCCGTCTTTTAGGTTTTTGTCCACTTTTTTT
>NC_038244.2:33099042-33110498 GCF_000004515.6 Glycine max
GCAGATACATAAGTGTCTATATCTATCTTGTTCAGTAAATTGTGTCATAGTCTCGCTCCTTTACTTATAAATTCTTTATTTTTTTAAATCCTCGTCGCATGGCAATTGATTTGTTCGCGGCCCACATAGAGGAGAATCGGGATGAGTGATCAACACGCGGTGGTATCCCCCCCCTCACGGAGATGACAGATATCCTCGCCTTCTTGAGAGGATGCAGATGCACGTGACCGTGATCATTAATGCTCTATACTTCCCCAAGCGTATATGATAGAAGACTCCAAAAGGTTTGGACTAGAAATAATAAAGAAGGAGCTAGAGTTATCGAAAGGGGGGGGGGGGGCAGGAAATTGAAGGAAGAAAAAGGGAGAGAAGTTGAACTTTGAGTTATGTCTCACAAGACTCTCACTCATCAAAGTTACAACAAGTGTTACACATGTTTCTATTTATAGACTAGGTAGCTTCCTTGAGAAGCTTTCTTGAGAAAACTTCCTTGAGAAGCTTCTTTGAGAAAACTTCCTTGAGAAGCTAGAGCTTAGCTACACACACCCCTCTAATAACTAAGCTCACCTCCTTGAGAAGCTTCCTTGAGAAGATTCCTAAAGAAGCTAGAGCTTAGTTACACACACCCCCTATAATAGCTAAGCTCACCCCCATGCCAAAATACATGAAAATATAAAAAAAAGTCCCTATTACAAAGACTACTCAAAATGCCCTGAAATACAAGGCTAAAACCCTATACTACTAGAATGGCCAAAATACAAGGCCCAAAAGAAGGAAAAACCAATTATAACATTTACAAAGAAGAATGGATCCAACCTTGACCCATGGGCTCAAAAATCTACCCTAAGGTTCATGAGAACCCTAGGGCCTTCTTTAGTAGCTCTAGCCTAAGCCTCTTGAAGTCTTCTATCCAATACCCTTGGGGGGTAGGATTGCATCAGTCACCGCATTTTTTGACATTACTGTTTTTTTTATTAGTTTGCTATTGACGTTTTTCTGTTGTTGTCTATATTGTTGTTGACATTATTGTCTTCTGTTTTTGTTTATATGGTTACTAATATTACTATCATTACTGCTCGTTTCTGTTAGACATTTTCGGCGTTATGGCTTTCAGTTATTTCTTCACCATTTTGCGACTTACCATTTTCGTGCGTTTCTCGTTCACCTTGTGGTTAGACGTAAGTAGGTAGTGTGCGCCCTCGTCTGCACGACCTTTTCAGAGAGAAAAAGAGAAAAAAAAAGAAAGAAGAGAGATGAAATGAACAAATGATAAATAACTTAAAAAAGTAAAAAAAGAGGAAAAGGAAAAGAGAGAAAAAGAAGGAAGGAAAAAAGAAAATAATAAGAATAAAAGTTGTCTAGCTAAAAAATAACATGCTCGTGAAAAGAGATAAAATCCAACTTTTATTTGAAGGAAAAATTCACTGATCATAACCAGTTTTTGAAAGAAATGTGTGCACACATTTGAAGGGTAAATGCTGTGAAAGTTTTTCGGAACACCCAAGATAGACTCGGATGAATGCACAAATTGATAGAAGAACATATTTTAGAAACACTGGGTTGCTAAAATAGAGAAAATGAATGATGAACCCTAGAAACACTAGTTTTGCATAAAATTTCCAAATCATCATTGTTGCATTTGTGTCATGGAAATAATGTGGGACATCCCCTTTTATCCCTGAACCAAACCAAACCCTGACATATATCATGTCCAGCCGTTCTACAAGCCTTTAGCCAAAGTCCCAACTCACCATAAACCTTGCCCTCAAAAGAAAACAAAAAAAAGAAAAAAGAAAAGAAGAGAAAAGAAGAAAAGAAAGTTCTCGATCAAAGAATCGGAAGAAAACAAAAAGAGAAAATTCCCAATCAAAGAGTGGGGGAAAGCAAAAAAGAAAAAAATTCTCGATCAAAGATCGGAAGAAAACAGAAGAAATATACAGAAAGGTCTTTGGACCAGACAATATCTGAACAATACAGATTTGTCACCAAGTAAACAAGAAAAGAAAGGAAACCACGACCTAAAGTGGTCCTCTCCCTTTGATTGCCAACCAAAATCCTGTGTGTCAGCGACTTTTTCGCCCCGCACTAAACAAAAACAGAAAAGGAAAAGGCCAAAAACACTCAAAGCCAAAGTTCCCCCCCCAAAAAAAACACCATTCCCAAAGAAAAGTCCTATTGATCCATGATCACGCATGTAATCTTTGATTTGATAGGAAATTATTTGCAAAATCAAGTCATGACGTATCTATGGTTCGGAATTAGGATGAAACACTTACCTGTGTAAGATTAATACACTTTGAGTGATTTTCTTCTATTTTTGTTGAACCCAGTTTTTCCTCTAAATGGTCATTTAGAAACGGAATGCTAACATCCAAAATCTCATTTGTGGGTATGAGAAGATTTCATCAGCATACTCCCCTTCCCCGGTAGACACATTGTTTTTCATCCGAAAAGCATATGTTGCTCTAATTAGTTGGAAGTTTTCTCTCTTTACTAAAGCATGTTCGCATTTTAGTGAAGAAAACACCGAGACTATTTTTAGTCTCACAAGTTATCCAGAACTATGTAGGTCTAAGTTTCTCATTGAGGATACGTAGGCGCAAGAGCCTCGCTTTTGTCGGCCGCCCCACAATTTCTGTCATACTGACACTGGAGTCACGTGACATGCGGAGATACCCGAGTGGTTATCCGTTTAAACTTTCTTTTGCTATCTCTAAGACTCAAAGCATGATAGCACGGAGAGACTAACGTCGTCTTCTATGCCTTTTGTCATCCAGAGGCGGCGGGCCCGATGACATGCGGGAACCATTTGGTCCCGCACTTTCTTTTGCTATCTATAAGACTCAAAGCATCATAGCACGCAGAGACTAACGTCGTCTTCTGCGCCTTTTGTCATCTAGAGGCGGCGGGCCCGATGACATGCGGGAACCATTTGGTCCCGCACTTTCTTTTGCTATCTATGAGACTCAAAGCATGATAGCACGCAGAGACTAACGTCATCTTCTACGCCTTTTGTTATCCAGAGGCGGCGGGCCAGATGACATGCGGGGACCATTTGGTCCCGCACTTTCTTTTGCTATCTATAAGACTCAAAGCATGATAGCATGCAGAGACTAACGTCGTCTTCTGTGCCTTTTTTCATCTAGAGGCGGCGGGCCCGATGACATGCAGTTATCCGCACGCTCGATGAGTAATAAACGCACATCGATGAATTATGGTCATTCTGCATCTTGTATCATGAGCTTTTTCGCCATCCAGAGGTGATCATGTCCGGTGATACGCAGAGACAAATTATGGTCATTCTGTTTCTCGTCGCCCAGGCTCGATCGTGTCCAACAAAATGCAGAGACAAATTATGGTCATTCTGCATCTTGTATCAACCAAGAGGAACAAATTTGACAGTATCAGGATGATGTGTCGGTACTGATCATTTTCAAATTTTTGCAGGTTCCGCTGGCAGGGAGGTTCACTGGCCGAATGGTGTTTCGCTCGAACGAAATTAGTGTCTTATCTTTACTTCCCTTTTATCTCCAATAAAAGACAAGTAAAGAGGGGCAACTGTCATATCCTAATTTCGTCCGGGGATTTGTTTGATGGCATGCAACCTTTGGTTGACCGCTTCGAGGTACTTGGTACCCTTTTTTGCACGATACGTGAAGTTCCAAGACGTGCTGGAAATCAAAAGGAAGCATTGTTACGCAATCCGTGAAATTTCGTAACATGCCGGAAATCAAAAGGAAGTATTGTTACGCAATCCGTGAGTTTCTGTAACATTCCGAAAGCTAAAAAAGGATTAATTACATGACCCATAAGGTTTCGAAACCTTACGGAAAGAAAACAAGTATCGTTACGAAATTTGTAAAGTTTCGTAACGTTACGGAAAAAGAATCACCAAAAAAGCAAAGGGGGTGTATTTAGTAAAAAAAAGGGGTGCAAATAGCAACCAGGCCCACTTGGGCCTTCCAAGATGTTCCTCCAAAAGGCGGTTGCTTTTGGGGGAAGCAACCTGGCTCGCTTGGGCCAACTGAGCTCGCCTGGGCAAGCTGGGTGGCAAGCTCCTCCCCTATTTTTCTATAAATAGGGGGAGGAGTGAAGGAGAAAAATGTTCAGCCCTCCTGGTATCTGAGATCACTTGAAATTAGTGAAAAAAATTGTTTCCGTGAAGAAAATCCAAGCCGAGGCGCTTCCATAATGTTTTCGTAACGTTTCCGTGGGTGATTTCGCGAAGATTTTCAACCGCTCTTCGACGTTCTTCGTTCGTTCTTCATCGTTCTTCAGTCTTCAACCGGTAAGTTCCCGAAAACGAACTTTTCAATTCATTCCATGTACCCTTAGTGGTCCTTATTTGTTTCGCGTACTTTTATTTTCATTTCATTTACTTTCCGTACCCCTTTTTGACGTGCTTTAGTCATTTACTTAAGTCATTTTCTCCCCTAATAAAAAATAAAATAAATTTCCACCGATCATTTGAATTGTAATATCCATTAATTTCTGTTAAAAGGAAATCCAACCGTTCGGTCATGCCGTAACCACGTTGGAAACCAAAAAGAGGTAAAAAAAATAATATAATAATCAAAAATATCTTTTAGTAAAATAAATCAAAAAAATCAATCGGACGTTTTTCTTTGATTTCTCTTTCTTAATCGAATCAACTAATAACCAAAGTGAAACTAAGGCTAAAATCAATTCATAAACCAAACTTTTTGTCATCGCCTAAAAAAGCCATTTTCAAAGGTCCAATGCCTTTAAATGGTCTTTTCCGCTTTTATTGGTTAAGGGTAGATTTCTAAAAAAGCCTAAAATCAATATGTAACTTTGTTACCTCTTTTAAAAAATAAAGAAATCATTAATGGTCCAATGCCTTAATGTTTTTCTCACTTTTCAAAAGAATCGAAAGGTTGTCTAATGGTCCAATGCCTTAAATGACCTTTCATTCAACAAAAACATATCTTGCAAAAAAGGATAAAAAATAACGTAACCAAAACGCTTTGTTAACAAAAGAACTACGTAGGTCTAATTTTCTCATTGCAATTGAGGAATACGTAAGAGCAAAAGGAAACGCCCTTGTCGACCACAAAAAGATACAAATATAAAAAGGCATAAAAAAGACACAAGAACGTAAAAAGGGAAAAGAATGTAAATTGAAGTCATATTTGCACATTTGATTAAAGGCTGCCGTCCCTTATGACGGACGTGTGGGGTGCTAATACCTTCCCCGTATGTAAAAACAACTCCCGAACCTTTCACTTGAAGTTCGTAGATCACGTCTTTTCCAGTTTTCAAACGTTTTCCTCAAATAAACGTTGGTGGCGACTCCGCGCGTATTCCTTTCTTGGAACACGCTCTCGCTAGTCACGCGTCGCCCTCCCGCCAAAGGGTAGGTTGCGACAACAATAATAGTAGACACATTACCAGTGTTTTACTATGAAAAATGGTGGGGTACGCACCTTCAAGCTTTGCGGATTTGGTCTTCGCTGGGGAAAGGATCGAAGCAGGTTTGAAAAAAGGCAAATTTAATCATCCTGCTTGGACGAATGAGAAAACTGGGGCAAATGAAGAGGGTGAGAATGAAGGAGAAACCCATGATGTGATTGCCGTTCCTACATGGAAACTTCCTACCAGCCAAACAATGTCATTACTCAGCCAATATCAGCCCTTCTCATTACCCACCACCCAGTCATCCACAAAGGCCATCCCTAAATCAACCACATAACCCACCTACCACAAAACCAATTGATGTGCCATCATTTTCTTCTATTTTCTAAAACCTTTTTGCACTATTTTAATTACTGATTGGTCTTAATTGTCAATTAATCAGGCAGTTTTATTATTTGGGCTCATTTAGCTAATTTGATGTTTTTAATCTAATTTCAGGAATTAATGAAACATTGGGCTTAATCTGGATTTTGGTTATGGACTTGAAGAGGGAAAATAAAGCAGCGCTTACCTTAGTTAATTTCTAATTAGGAAATTATGCAATTTTATTTTATGTTGTTCAGTGTTTATTTCGTTTTGGGCCAGAGTATTGTAATAGGGCCCAGTGACTTTGAGTGACTCTTTTTAAATAGCAGCCTTGGGATTCGTGCAAGGCTATTCTATTATGCTATTTTATTATTCAGAGCTTTTGTTTTAGGTTTTTCACGTTCTTCTGTTCTAAGGCTACTGTTTTCGTTCTTAATGCAATTTTCCGTTTTCTGCTTCTAATTACAATTTCGTTATTGCTTCTTCTTGTACTTTCATTTACATTTCTGTTTCATTTACATTTCTGTTTCATTTACATTTCTGTTCATTTACGTTTCTGTTCATTTACGTTTCTGCTTCATGTTTCATTTGCGTTTTCTGTTTGAATCTATGGAAGGCTAGTTTTTTTGGTGTTGTTTCCTTTTGAGGATGAAGCCCAACTCTCTTTGAGGTTTCATTTGTAATGTGGTTTCCTGGCAGTTTTCCCTTCACCAGTTATCCCAAATTCGTGAACATTAATCAGTGCACGCTTCGTGTTCGATTAATTGCCTCTGAGCCTAACTTGCGTTCATGCTTAATGAACGAAGGGGTAACTGGTGTATGTGGTGCCTAATCACGTATTGACAACCCTAAGTTGATTTTCGCTTAGTAAATTGAAATAGGGTTGGATTAAGTGGTTGACTGTTAGGGACGAATTCTCCATAACCCAGGATAAGAGAATGACTTCTGAATCAGAGGAAACAACCCGTTTTTAATATTAGTAGTCTCATATTCCAGTTTACTTGTTCTGCTCTTTAATCATGAAACAAACAACCCCCCCAATCATTTCTGTTACTGCGCAAGTATATTATGAACATTTGGTTTGTCATTGCTCATTGGGAAACGACCTAGGATCACTTGCTAGTTACTGCATTTTCATGTTTATTTGATTCGGGTACGGCCTCGATCAAATTTGGCACCGTTGCCGGGGAGCAGTGTCCAAAGGTTCATAATAGCTAGCTAGTGTTTTGTTTTTAATCCTTTCGTGTTTTATGTTTAATTGTTAGTATTATGTTAGTATGTGTGTTAGTGTTGTTTAGTGTCCTGGTTTTTTGTTTAGTGTGTGTTCTGTTTTAGTTTTCCCATTAAGTGTTTCCCCTGTTTCAGTCTTGGGTGTTTTGCTGTGAATAGTGTTTTGCGACGGACTTAGCGACCACTTTTGTGGTAACTTATTTTAACCTATATTTTGTGGGAAAAATAGCTAGAGCCTTTAGTTTGGTCAGATTTGAAAGTTCCAAAAAAGTAGCAAATTTTGTGTTTGTCGAAACTTCAAACGGCCATAACTTTTGCTCTGGTTATCAGAATCGCAATTATTATATATGTATTTGGGGTAGAAAAAACTTTCCTATGCCGTGGCAGCCCGCCATAAGCCGACTGAGGTCTCCATCGTCCAAAAATAGTGATTCTGTCAAAAGTTTTTTATTTTTATTTTTCAAGTTTTATTCACTTATTTTTCTTAACCTACCATTTTTAGCTTCCATAGTTAGACTTTGAATTTTTGCCTGAAATTTTTTTGTGCTATCTTCTCATCATTTGATAAGGTTGCTCACAAAATTTCAAGTCATTTGGATATCATTTGAGGGTAGCTGTAGTTCAAACCTGCACCTTTATTTACATGACAAGGCAATTAGTTGTGCATGCTGAATGTAGTGTATGACTAGAGGCAATCCATCAGACTTACAACCCTTTGACCCTGAGATAGATAGGAAATTTCATAGATTAGTTAGGCATCATTTTATACCTTTTGATCATCCTGAGCATTCCATTACTGGTGAATCTGTGCATTCTGTTATTGGTGATTTTGAACATCCTGATTTGGAGCATTATAATTTTGAGCATTCTGATTCTGAGCATTCTGATTTTGCACATTTTGAGAACATGGCACAACCTCCACCCCGTAAGAGGAATCTAAGGGAAATGGCTGCACCTAATTTCACCTACGAAAGCTTGTTCATCCAATACCCTGATGAGGATGTCCCATATGTTCTTAAAACTGGACTAATTCCTTTGCTTCCAAAGTTTCATGGCCTTGCAGGTGAAGACCCGCACAAACATTTGAAGGAATTTCATATTTTCTGCTCCACCATGAAACCCCCAGATGTCTAAGAGGATCACATATTTCTGAAGGCTTTTCCTCAATCATTAGAGGGAGTGGCAAAGGACTGGCTGTATTACCTTGCTCCAAGGTCCATCACGAGCTGGGATGACCTTAAGAGAGTATTCATAGAAAATTTTTTCCCTGCTTCCAGGACCACAACCATCAGGAAAGATATCTCAAGTATTAGACAACTCAGTGGAGAGAGCCTGTATGAGTACTGGGAGCGATTTAAAAAACTATGTGCCAGTTGCCCTCACCATCAGATTTCGAAGCAGCTTCTTCTTCAATATTTTTATGAAGGACTCAGTAATATGGAGAGAAGTATGATAGATGCTGCCAGTGGTGGAGCCCTTGGAGACATGACTCCTGCTGAAGCCAGAAATTTAATTGAGAAGATGGCTTCCAACTCCCAGCAGTTTAGCACCAGAAATGATGCCATAGTCATTAGAGGAGTGCATGAGGTAGCTACAAACTCAACTGCATCATCTGAGACTAAGAAGCTTGAAGGAAAACTGGATGCATTGGTTAACTTGGTAACCTAGCTGGCCTTGAATCAGAAATTTGTACCTATCGCAAGGGTTTGTGGTTTGTGCTCCTCTGCTGACCACCATACAGACCTTTTCCCTTTCATGCAACAACCTGGAGCAATTGAGCAGCCTGAAGCTTATGCTTTAAATATTTACAATTGACCTCCTCAACCTCAGCAGCAAAATCAACCACAACAGAACAATTATGACCTCTCCAGCAACAGATACAACCCTGGATGGAGGAATCACCCTAATCTCAGATGGTCCAGCCCTCAGCAACAACAATAGTAGCCTGCTCCTTCCTTCCAAAATGCTGCTGGCCCAAGCAGACAATACATTCCTCCACCAATCCAACAACAGCAACAACCCCAGAAACAACCAATAGTTGAGGCCCCTACACAACCTTCCCTCGAAGAACTTGTGAGGCAAATGACTATGCAAAACATGCAGTTTCAACAAGAGACCAGAGCTTCCATTCAGAGCTTGACTAATCAGATGGGACAATTAGCTACACAATTGAATCAACAACAGTCCCAGAATAACAAGCTACCTTCTCAATCTGTCCAAAATCCCAAAAATGTCAGTGCCATTTCATTGTGGTTGGGAAAGCAGTGTCAAGGACCTCAACCCGTAGCACCTTCCTCATCTGCAAATGAACCTGCCAAACTTCACTTTACTCCAGAAAAAGGTGATGACAAAAATTTACCTAACAATTGCTGTGCAGGTGAATCTTCTTCCACAGGTAATTCTGATTTGCAGAAGCAACACATTCCCCTTCTTCCATTCCCTCCAAGAGCAGTTTCCAACAAAAAAATGGAAGAGGCAGAGAAATAGATCTTGGAAACGTTTAGAAAAGTAGAGGTAAACATACCTCTGTTGGATGCAATAAAGCAAATTCCAAGATATGCTAAATTCTTGAAGGAGCTGTGCACTAATAAGCGGAAGCTTAAAGGAAGTGAACGGATTAGCATGGGCAGAAATGTCTATGCATTGATTGGTAAATCTGTTCCTCAAATTCCTGAAAAATGCAAAGATCCAGGTACATTCAGCATACCTTGTATTATAGGGAATAGTAAGTTTGACAATGCCATGCTAGATTTAGGAGCTTTTGTTAGTGTTATGCCTCTGTCTATTTTTAATTCTCCATCTCTAGGTCCCTTGCAGTCAACTGATGTGGTAATTCATTTAGCTAATATAAGTGTTGCCTACCCTGTTGGTTTCATAGAAGATGTCTTAGTTAGAGTTGGTGAACTGAGTTTCCCTGTTGATTTTTATATTTTGAATATGGAAGATGGATTTTCTCAAGGATCAGTTCCCATCATTCTAGGTAGACCCTTTATGAAAACTGCTAGAACTAAGATAGATGTTTATGTAGGCACACTATCCATGGAGTTTGGTGATATAACTGTTCATTTTAATATTTTGGATGCTATGAAATACCCATCTGAAGATCTTTCTGTATTTCGTGCTGAAATAATTGACCATGTTGTTGATGAATACATGACTGATCTTTATTCTAATCTGCATGCCTCTCACTCTTCATGCATTGAGTCTGAAATTGTACTTGATCATATGTCTGAATTTGATGCTGAGAGTGAATCTGAGAGTGATATTGATTGCATGTCTGGTGGTGGTGTTTTACCTCTCGAGATTGATTTTATAGAGTCAGATAGGACTAACCATGTTTCAGGAAGTACACATACCTCTGACTTTCTTTATGAGGTAAAGGCTGAGAAACCATCTCCTTCTACCACTGTCTAGCCAACCACACCAGAATTGAAGCCTCTGCCATCAAATTTAAAATACGCTTACTTGGATGATAGCAAGAGTTTTCCAGTGATTATATCTGCCTCCCTTGCTGATGAGCAAGAGGAGAAGTTGTTGTCAGTTCTCAAGAAGAATAAGAAGGCTATAGGCTGGACCCTGGCAGACATTCCTGGTATTAGCCCATCCACATGTATGCATCGAATAAATTTAGAGGATGGAGCTAAACCAGTAAGACAGCCACAGAGAAGACTCAACCCGGTGATTCTTGATGTAGTGAAGAAGGAGATAACCAAGCTTTTGCAAGTTGGAATCATTTATCCTATCTCCGACAGCCAATGGGTGAGTCCCGTCCAGGTAGTCCCGAAGAAGACCGGCCTCACTATGATAAAAAATGAGAAGGAGGAGCTGATTCCTACTCGGGTGCAGAACAGTTGGAGAGTCTGCATTGACTATAGGAGACTGAACCAGGTTACCAAAAAGGACCATTTTCCCCTGCCATTCATTGACCAGATGCTTGAACGCCTGGCAGGTAAATCCCACTACTGTTTCCTTGATGGTTTTTCTGGTTATATGCAAATTACTATTGCTCTTGAGGATCAGGAAAAGACCACATTCACCTGCCCCTTCGACACTTTTGCCTATAGGAGGATGCCTTTCGACCACCTTCCAGCGGTGCATGATTAGTATTTTTAGTGATTTTTTAGAAAATTGCATAGAGGTGTTTATGGATGATTTCACTGTATATGGATCCTCTTTTGATTGTTGTTTGAATAGTTTGGAAAAAGTTTTGAATAGATGCATTGAAACCAACCTTGTTCTAAATTTTGAAAAATGTCATTTTATGGTTAAGCAAGGTATAGTTTTAGTCCACATTATTTCCAATAGGGTATTGAAGTAGATCCTGCAAAAATTTCTGTTATTTCACAATTGCCTTACTCCTCTTGTGTGCGAGAGGTGCGATCTTTTCTTGGTCATGCAGGATTCTACAGGCGCTTTATAAGGGATTTTAGCAAAGTAGCCCTTCCACTGTCCAACTTGTGCAAAAGGAGGTGGAGTTTGACTTT
>NC_038244.2:33110598-33135598 GCF_000004515.6 Glycine max
TCATCCAGGCACCCGATTGGACAACCCCTTTTGAGCTTATGTGTGATGCATCAAATTATGCATTGGGGGCTGTCCTTGCTTAGAAAATTGATAAATTGCCCAGGGTGATATATTATGCTTCTAGAACTTTAGATGCTACCCAAGCGAATTATACTACTACTGAGAAAGAACTTCTAGCCATAGTTTTTGCTCTTGAAAACTTTCGATCTTATTTGCTTAGTACCCGCATTATTGTTTACACTGACCATGCAGCTCTAAAGTACTTGTTGAAGAAGGCTGATTCTAAGCCTAGGTTGATCCGATGGATGCTCTGGCTCCAAGAGTTTGACTTGGAGATCCGTGATAGGAGCGGAGCACAAAATCTAGTTGCTGATCATTTGAGTCGGATCAAACGTGTATCAGATGCGGATTCACCCATTCGGGATAATTTCCCAGATGATCATTTGTATATACTGTATAGTATTTCTGACTCTCTTTCTACTCCCAGGTTTGCTAACATTGTCAATTATTTAGTTGCCTCTGTTTTTCCTCCCTTAGCATCTAAGGCCCAAAGAGATAAAATTAAAAGTGATGCTAAGCATTTTATTTGGGATGACCCCTACTTGTGGAAATTGTGCAGTGATCAGGTAATTAGACGATGCATTCCAGATCATGAGACTGACTCAGTCCTGCATTTCTTTCATTCTTCCGCCCCGGGAGGTCATCTGGGTGTTCAAAGGACAGCTCACAAAGTGCTTGATTGTGGTTTTTATTGGCCCACCATCTTTAAAGGTGTGTGGAAGATCTGGAGCACTTGTGAACAGTGTCAGAGAGCAGGAAATACACTTACATGGCGACAACAAATGCCTCAGCAACCTATGCTATTATGTGAGGTGTTTGAAGTCTGGGGTATAGATTTCATGGGCCCTTTTCTTGTCTCTTTTGGTTATGTTTACATTCTCCTTGCAGTTGACTATGTTTCAAAATGGGTGGAAGCCAAGCCCACTAGAACTAATGATGCTAAAGTTGTTGCAGACTTTGTTAGCTCTAATCTGTTTTGCAGGTTTAGAGTACCTAAAGCAATTGTTAGTGATCAAGGAACCCATTTTTGCAACAGGACAATGCATGCCCTGCTTAAAAAGTATGGGGTGGTACACAGGGTATCCACACCATACCACCCCCAGACCAATGGACAGGCAGAAATTTCTAACCGGGAAATCAAGAGAATTTTAGAGAAGATTGTGCAGCCAAGCAGGAAAGATTGGAGTACCAGGCTTGATGATGCTCTCTGGGCACATCGGACTGCCTACAAAGCACCCATAGGAATGTCTCCTTATCGGGTTGTCTTTGGAAAGGCATGTCATCTTCCAGTGGAAATTGAGCACAAAGCTTACTGGGCAGTGAAGACTTGAAACTTCTCTATGGATCAAGCTGGTGAGGAAAGAAAGTTGCAACTGAGTGAGTTAGATGAAATCCGCCTAGAAGCCTACGAGAATGCCAAGTTCTACAAAGAAAAGACCAAGAAGTTCCATGATAGCATCATAGTTAAGAAGGACTTCATGGTTGGGCAAAAAGTGTTATTGTATAATTCTAGGCTTAGACTCATGAGTGGTAAGTTGAGGTCTAAGTGGATTGGTCCTTTTGTTGTTACTAATGTTTTTCCTTATGGTACAGTTGAGATCAAAAGCGACTTCACAAACAAGAGCTTCAAGGTCAACGGACATCGACTTAAGCCATTCCTCACGAACCCTTCTTTAGTGGACGTAGTGGTGGAAGAGACTTCCTTACTCCCCCCTATTTTTCCTCCCCCATGACTTAGGGAGTTTTTTTTTTCCTATCTCCTTCTTTGCTTTTATTCCACTTTTCCGATTTTATTTGATGATTTAATTGTTTTTAATTTTTTAATTGTGCTCCATTGAGGACAATGTGTTGTTTAAGTATGGGGGGGGGGGGGGGGGAGTGTTCTTTGGTTTTGCTAGTTTTGTTGGTTTTGTTAATTTGTTAGTTGTGTTAATTTGTTAATGTTGTTAGTTTCTTCGGATTTTTAGTTTAATATTTTGGGTAAATGTTGTGTGCATGTATGACTTTGCATGTTTTTCTTTGAATTATAGGATATGTTCAAGAAATGGGTAATTGTTTTGAAAATAAAAGTTCTTGACATTTTGTGACTTGAAATCCTTGATTCTCCTCTACATGTCATGATAGTTTTGAAAGCTCAATTTGAAAGTGATGAGTTTACCTTTGTGAGAATTTGAGCCATCCATCATCATAATCATTTGGTGTGTTTTGCCCCATTGATTGCTTGCACAATAGCCTTGGCTTGATTCTTGTTGATGCTTCCTAATTCACATGCATATTTGGAAATGATTGAGGCAATTTTGTTCTTATAAGCTTCTAGCCAAATGGACTTACCTTGAATTAATTCTTTTGATAGCCCTTTTGAGCCTTGTTTCCCTTTCCTTGTTTTGAAGCTCACTACAAGCCTTAAATGAAAAAAACCATGATATCACCATATCCTTAAGGAATTTTGGAGCTTTGGAATTGTTTTGGGAATAAGTGTGGCGGGTTTTTGTTTCATTGGATAACTTGTTTTGGGCCATACTTGATGTACATTGTATATTGGTTAAATGTTGGACATGCTGAATGAAATGTTGTTTCTCAAAGGCTATAAATAAAAAAAATTCGAAAAAAGAAAAAGAAAAACAATAAAGTTGAGTGAATAAGATCTTAAATGGCACAAGAATGATGAAACTCTTGGTTCTACTCTTTATGTTTAAATTTTATCTTTACTTCTTTTTATTTTCTTATTTTTTCTTAATATGCACTTATTCCCCATTGCTCCTCTATTCCTTTGGGATTTAGCCACTTATTCCATATTTTTCCATACCTTGTCCTTGGCCCCGTTACAACCTTAAAAGACCTTTTGATCCTCATGTGCTTGTGTTTATGGGTTGATTGTCAATTTTAGAATCTTGCCAAGTTTATGTGGTGTTTGCTTTCATGGGTGCTTTGAGGGTAAATAGTAGCCTAGACACTTCAGAGATAGAGTGTATATCTTGTGAGGCTTTATCACTTTTCATTCTTGAGCTAATTAACTATTTTGCCATGATTGGGTTGCTTGGATGATTTTCATGAATGTCTTGACTTTTTGGATCTCCTTATGTTAGATGTTACCCATTCCTTTCATTCCTTGATGTTCATTGAGAAATATGTGAATGTTTTTGTTTGTCTCTCTTTGATATCCTTGGATTTTGTTCTTTGTTTCATTTTGCCCAGGAGTGCAAAAGGCTAAGTATGGGGGGTTTTGATGTGCCATCATTTTCTTCTATTTTCTAAACCCTTTTTGCACCATTTTAATTACTGATTGGTCTTAATTGTCAATTAATCAAGCAGTTTTATTATCTGGGCTCATTTAGCTAATTTGATGTTTTTAATCTAATTTCAGGAATTAATGAAACATTGGGCTTAATCCGGATTTTGGTTATGGACTTGAAGAGGGCAAATAAAGCAGCGCTTACCTTAGTTAATTTCTAATTAGGAAATTTCGCAATTTTATTTTATGTTGTTCAGTGTTTATTTCGTTTTGGGCCAGAGTATTGTAATAGGGCCCAGTGACTTTGAGTGACTCTTTTTAAATAGTAGCCTTGGGATTCGTGCAAGGCTATTCTGTTATGCTATTTTATTATTCAGAGCTTTTGTTTTAGGTTTTTCACGTTCCTCTGTTCTAAGGCTACTGTTTTCGTTCTTAATGCAATTTTCCGTTTTTTGCTTCTAATTACAATTTTGTTCTTGCTTCTTCTTCTACTTTCATTTACGTTTCTATTTCATTTACATTTCTGTTCATTTACTTTTCTGTTCATTTACATTTCTGCTTCATGTTTCATTTGCATTTTCTGTTTGAATCTATGGAAGGCTAGTTTTTCTGGTGTTGTTTCCTTTTGAGGACGAAGCCCAACTCTCTTTGAGGTTTCGTTTGTAATGTGGTTTCCTGGCAGTTTTCCCTTCACCAGTTATCCCAAATTCGTGAACATTAATCAGTGCACGCTTCGTGTTCGATTAATTGCCTCTGAGCCTAACTTGCGTTCATGCTTAATGGACGAAGGGGTAACTGGTGTATGTGGTGCCTAATCACGTATTGACAACCCTAAGTTGATTTTCGCTTAGTAAATTGAAATAGGGTTGGATTAAGTGGTTGACTGTTAGGGACGAATTCTCCATAACCCAGGATAAGAGAATGGCTTCTGAATCAGAGGAAACAACCCGTTTTTAATATTAGTAGTCTCATATTCCAGTTTACTTGTTCTGCTCTTTAATCACGAAACAAACAAACCCCCCCCCAATCGTTTCTGTTACTGTGCAAGTATATTATGAACATTTGGTTTGTCATTGCTCGTTGGGAAACGACCTAGGATCACTTGCTAGTTACTGCATTTTCATGTTTATTTGATTCGGGTATGGCCTCGATCACCAATGCTAAACACCACCTTTAGCACGAACCAAAACACCAACAAAGGAAGGAATTTTGCAGCAAAAAGCCTATAGAATTCACCCCAATTCTGGTGTCCTATGCTAACTTGCTCCCTTATCTACTTGGTAAATGGTAGCCATGTTGGATCGAGTGGCCTCAGAAAAATTAAGAAGGGGAGGTTGAATTAATTATTCCTAAACCTTTACAAATTAAAAAATTACTCTTTTATGGCTTTTACAAAATTGTTAAGAGAATGAGGAGTAGAAGAGAAACTTAAGAAAAAGTAAAAGTGGAAATTAAATGCACAGCGGAAAGTAAAAGAGTAGGGAAGAAGGAAACAAATACACAAGAGTTTTTACACTAGTTCGGCAACAACCCGTGCCTACCTCCAGTCCCCAAGCGACCTGCGGTCCTTGAGATTTCTTTCAACCTTGTAAAAATCCTTTTACAAGCAAAGATCCACAAGGGATGTACCTTCCCTTGTTCTCTTTGAAACCCTAGTGGATGTACCCTCCACTAGAACTGATCCACAAGAGATGTACCCTCTCTTGTTCTCAGTCAAACCCAAGTAGATGTACCCTCTACTTCTACCACAAAGGATGTACTCTCCAATGTGTTGAAACAAAGATCTCAGGCTGTTAAATCTTTGATACTTTGTGAATGGGGATACAAAAGAATTCTCAGGCGGTTAAACCTTTGAACCCTTTTGTATTAGGGAATGGGAAGAATCAAAAGAATTCTCAGACTGTGTCGTGTTGAATTCTTTGACATGGGAGAAGGGAGACACAACAAAATTCAGGCGGTTAGTCATTTGTTCTTTTGGAAAAGGGAGAAGAGAGACACAAAAAGAATTCAGACGGTTAGTCCTTGGCGAATTCTTTTTGGCAAAGGGAGAAGAGAATGAAAAGGATGAATAGCACAAGTTTTCAAGGTTTGGAAAACCATAAAACTTCAGAAAGCTTTTAGTACAAAGAAGAAGAAAAAGTTCAAAGAGATTTAAAGAGATTCAAGGCTTGTAAAGGATTGTATAAGATTGATTGAAAATGCAAAACAAAGCCTTGCTTTTATAGACTCTTCATGTCTGGTCAAGAAGGCCATTCATAAGAGTTATAACTTTTAGAAAAACTTAAAACCCATTTGAAAAAGTCAAAACCTTTTTGAAGAGTTGCATCTTTAGATTTTTCAAAAACAAACACTGGTAATCGATTACCAAATTAGTGTAATTGATTACACAAGGCTTTTAAGTGAAAGGATGTGACTCTTCACATTTGAATTTGAATTTCAACGTTCAAGGACACTGGTAATCGATTACCAAAACATTGTAATCGATTACAGCCTTTTGAAAATATTTGGAATGTTGTAAATTCAGTTTGAAAACTTTTTCAAACTCATTTTGCTACTGGTAATCGATTACAACAATATGGTAATCGATTACCAGAGAGTAAAAATTCTTTGGTAAAGGTTTTGTCAAAAACTCATGTGCTATTCAAAGTTTTGGAAAAAAAAACTTTTTAATACTTATCTTGATTGAGTCTTTTCTTCATTCTTGAATCTTGAGTCTTGAATCTTGATCTTGATTCTTGAGATCTTGAATCTTGAATCTTGATTCTTGATTGTAGGCTTTCTTCTTGAGTCTTGAATTCTTCTTGATTCTTGAACTCTTGACTTGTTCTTGATTCACTTGAGATGTTCTTTGATTCACATGAGTTGTTCTTTGATCTTTTGAGCTTTTTGTTTATCACCTTTGTCATCATCTTTTCTTGTCATCATTGTTATCATCAAAACACCTTTGAATCACTTTTGATTCATCATGAAGCTTTGCTTCCACAATCTCCCCCTTTTTGATGATAACAACTTTTGAAATCAAGAAACACACACACATTTTTTCCTAGTCGATCACTCTTATAAATGCTCCCCCTTTGTTTTTGAATTTATGCTTATCTTAAAATTAAATTGATTACTCATGTGAGTTCTTGATTTATCCCTATTTCTCTCCCCCTTTGGCATCAACAAAAAGCCAAAGTGCGTATCAAACTTAAAGATGCAAATATATCTTAAACATTCATACAACATTCATAAAAAATATGAACCACATCATGAAGTAAAAACCATGAAGCAACAATCATAAATAGATTAACTTATAAAATCCACATAGTCAAATAACATACTTGTTCAACCAACCCATGCAAATAAGGAAATAATAAATTGTTCAAATACCATAGTAATATAGCCAAAATACAAGGCTGAAAATCAAAGTAGTAATAATATTAAAATATAATTCTAAGATGATGGAGGCGGCGGTGGTGGAAGATCGAAGCTTGACCGGATGTAAGATACATCTTCTTCAACCTTTGTCATCCTTGACTCCATTTCATTGAAGTGCATATCCACTTGCAATTCTAAAGTATCAAACCTCTCACCAACAAAGGTTTGAAGACCATCAAACCTTTCCAAAATCTTCGAAAGAAGAGATGAATCTGCTCCCTCATGTCCTTCTTCACCAATATTTCTAGCACCCTTCTTTACCCATGAGCCATCATGCTCCTTAATATAACCAAAGGATGCTATGACTGAAGCGCCTATAAGGAATGATCTCTTGATTGGAACATAAGGTTCAAAATCAAGAGGGATGTAGAAATGTTGAAGGAAGAGGGTAACAAGGTGAGGATAAGGAAATGGGGCATTCAATCGCAATGCCTTATGCATTCGATATCTAACAAGATGTGCCCAATCAATTTGTAAACCTTTATGAAAGGCCCACATGACAATGAGATCTTCTTCATAAACCTAGGCAAGGTTTGAAGATCTAGGAAGAAAAATGCAAACTATAAGGTAATGGAGGATGCGGCTTTCAAAAGCCAATGAACCGGCAAGAAGTCTTCCGGTCATATCCGCTTGGTTGGTGCAAACCAACCGGCGGGCATCATGCACAGAGAAATCGAATTTCCATTCATTAATCAGTGCACCCTCAAAAGGCACACCTTCACTAGGCAATTTGGTTAAATCATAAAATAGGGATTGGTCAATGACCATCTTGATCCCATAAACTTCAGAGTTTAGAGTACCTTCATGGATTTCTAAATTAGAATAAAAAGCTTTGACTAATTCAGAATAGACAGGTAATTTCAGAGATATAAATGGAATAAGATTGGAGTTTTCAAATGCTTGGAAGCATTCAAAATTCTCATTAGAGAAGAACTCCATACCTATGAATTTTGGGTCTACAATGGAATGAGAGGAAAAGAGGTTTGTGTACCGTGTACGCTGTTCCTCTGATGAAAATAATGATCCAGAGGGAATGGAGGGAGGAATTGGGGCTTCCTGTGACCCAGAATACCGCTGACTCTGACTCGAGGTTCCTTTCCGCTTTTTTGATGGTTCTGCCATTTGAGGAGTGTTTTTGGGATTTCAATTGGTTCAAATGAAATAGATTGAAAAAAGATGAAGTTTGGGTTTTGTGGGGAGTGATTTGGGCAAGAATTGAGTGAGATATGGCTAGAAGAAAAATTGGGGGCGAGGGTTTTCAAGAGAGAGAAAGGTTGCAGGTTTCAGAATTTGAAATTTGAATATATAGGTGCATGGACGCGTCGTAATCGATTACACAAATATGGTAATCGATTACCAGAGAGCAACTTTGCCAGAAATAACTGCTTGTAATCGATTACACTATTATGGTAATCGATTACCAGTGATTATTTTAGCCAGAAGACAAAAACAGAAGGCTTTCTAGGAGAGAAGAAGTTTTGAAAACTATATTTGAAAATACTATATTTGAAAATACTTTATGAATAATTTTCAATCATGTAATTTACATATCATTGTCATGCAAAAAAAATATTTAAAAAAACATGAAGATAATCAATAAAAACAATCAAAACACAAGCAAGAAGAATATTGATTTTACTTAACTATATGAATGAATATATCATGCAAATAGGATAAAATCAATCAAGCAAATATACTGATTATTTCAAACAATCAAAAGACAAACAAATAAAGAATTGTTAGTCATCATAGTCAAATTGTTTGAATAAAAATTTCAACTTTAAGAGAAATTTTAATAAGATAATGGTTTTGATATTACCTTTTTCAGAATTGAAGTGTCTAGATCTTCAAAGATGAGGATCATGCTTTTTCTCCTTTTTTTATCCTTGAGAGACGTTCTCGTCACTTTCATAATCTTTAGTTAGAAGATTAATATCCTTTTCTGAACCATCGGATGAATCATTGTCATCCCATGCAATGTATGCTTTCTTAGTTCTTCTTTCGTCAAATCTTTTCTTTTCACTTTTCTCCGACCATTCTTCATTTGGCGGACAGTTGGCCTTGATGTGACCAATTTGGTTGCATTTGTAACACCTAAGGACTTGAGAATCCTCTTGTGATTTTCTTCCATTATTGAAATTCTAACGCCTATCAATTCTTCTTTTCTTGATGTATTTCTGAAATTTCTTAACAAAGAAGGAAAAATCTTCATCATCTGAATCTTCTTCTTCGTTTTCTTCTTGTATTGAAGATGAGGCTTTAAGGGGCTATGCTTCTCTTCTTTTTGTCATTTTCTTCATTCTGATTGAGGTGTTGAAGTTCCATCTCGTGTTCCTGCAATTTACCAAATAAAGTGGCAAGAGACATGGAAGAGAGATCTTTGCTTTCAAAAATAGCAGTTACCTTGGGCTGCCATTCACTACTTAAACATCTTAAGACTTTATTAATTAAATCCTCATTAGGAAAAACTTTTCCTAATGATGCAAGATGATTTACAATATGTGTAAACCTTTTTTGTAAACTCTGAATGTTTTCATTTGGATTCATCCTAAATAACTCATATTCATGGATAAGGGTATTTATTCTAGACCTTTTTACATCTGTGGTTCCTTCATGGGTTAACTGGAGAGTATCCCACATATCCTTGGCATTAGTACAATTTGACACTCTAAAGTACTCATCTATCCCTAGGGCTGAAGTGATGATATTTTTGGCTTTGAGATCATACTGGATTTTTCTCCTATCTTCTTCTGTCCACTGATCTCTAGGTTTTTGGGTTGAAGTACTTGTGCTTACATCTACTATAGTGGGTATATGTGGTCCTAATTCTATTGCTTCCCATATATTTAGATTTATGGCTTCAATGAATATTTGCATGCGGGTTTTCCAATAATGGTAACCCTCACCATTGAAAATGGGTGGTCTGTGAATAGAATTTCCTTCAGGAAACAAGGGATTTGAGGAGGCCATCCTACAAGAAACCTGCTCTGATACCACTTGTTGGATCGAGTGGCCTCAGAATAATTAAGAAGGGGGGGGGTTGAATTAATTATTCCTAAACCTTTACTAATTAAAAAACTACTCTTTTATGGCTTTTACTAAATTGTTAAGAGAATGAGGAGTAGAAGAGAAACTTAACAAAAAGTAAAAGCGGAAATTAAATGCACAGCGGAAAGTAAAAGAGTAGGGAAGAAGGAAAAAAACACACAAGAGTTTTTATACTGGTTCGGCAACAACCCGTGCCTACCTCCAGTCCCCAAGCGACCTGCGGTCCTTGAGATTTCTTTCAACCTTGTAAAAATCCTTTTACAAGCAAAGATCCACAAGGGATGTACCCTCCCTTGTTCTCTTTGAAACCCTAGTGGATGTACCCTCCACTAGAACTGATCCACAAGAGATGTACCCTCTCTTGTTCTCAGTCAAACCCAAGTAGATGTACCCTCTACTTCTACCACAAAGGATGTACTCTCCAATGTGTTGAAACAAAGATCTCAGGCTGTTAAATCTTTGATACTTTGTGAATGGGGATACAAAAGAATTCTCAGGCGGTTAAACCTTTGAACCCTTTTGTATTAGGGAATGGGAAGAATCAAAAGAATTCTCAGACTGTGTCGTGTTGAATTCTTTGACATGGGAGAAGGGAGACACAACAAAATTCAGGCGGTTAGTCATTTGTTCTTTTGGAAAAGGGAGAAGAGAGACACAAAAAGAATTCAGACGGTTAGTCCTTGGCGAATTGAATTCAGACGGTTAGTCCTTGGCGAATTCTTTTTGGCAAAGGGAGAAGAGAATGAAAAGGATGAATAGCACAAGTTTTCAAGGTTTGGAAAACCATAAAACTTCAGAAAGCTTTTGGTACAAAGAAGAAGAAAAAGTTCAAAGAGATTTAAAGAGATTCAAGGCTTGTAAAGGATTGTATAAGATTGATTGAAAATGCAAAACAAAGCCTTGCTTTTATAGACTCTTCATGTCTGGTCAAGAAGGCCATTCAGAAGAGTTATAACTTTTAGAAAAACTTAAAACCCATTTGAAAAAGTCAAAACCTTTTTGAAGAGTTGCATCTTTAGATTTTTCAGAAACAAACACTGGTAATCGATTACCAAATTAGTGTAATTGATTACACAAGGCTTTTAAGTGAAAGGATGTGACTCTTCACATTTGAATTTGAATTTCAACGTTCAAGGACACTGGTAATCGATTACCAAAACATTGTAATCGATTACAGCCTTTTGAAAATATTTGGAACGTTGTAAATTCAGTTTGAAAACGTTTTCAAACTCATTTTGCTACTGGTAATTGATTACAACAATATGGTAATCAATTACCAGAGAGTAAAAACTCTTTGGTAAAGGTTTTGTCAAAAACTCATGTGCTATTCAAAGTTTGGAAAAAAAAAACTTTTTAATACTTATCTTGATTGAGTCTTTTCTTCATTCTTGAATCTTGAGTCTTGAATCTTGATCTTGATTCTTGAGATCTTGAATCTTGAATCTTGATTCTTGATTGTAGATTTTCTTCTTGAGTCTTGAATTCTTCTTGATTCTTAAACTCTTGACATGTTCTTGATTCACTTGAGTTGTTCTTTGATTCACTTGAGTTGTTCTTTGATCTTTTGAGCTTTTTGTTTATCACCTTTGTCATCATCTTTTGTTGTCATCATTGTTATCATCAAAACACCTTTGAATCACTTTTGATTCATCATGAAGCTTTGCTTCCACAAGCCATAACCCCAACCAAGATTCCTCAACCTCCATTTCTCTGAGGATACGACTCAAACGCAACATGTTCATATCATGGAGGAGTTTTGGGACATTCCATTGAGCATCGTATGACCTCAAAGCATAAGGTGCAAAGTCTAATTGATGCGGCCTGGCTGAAATTTGAGGAGAATCGCGTGTAAGTCCTGACATTGAAAAGAGATGCCACACATGGGGAAATTTGAAGGTTGTTGTTAGATGTCTCTAATGACTCATCAGGATTTTCAAGTTTATGCCATTATTGTAAACCACAGTTACAATGCTAAATAAAATGGATAAATTTGACATCTTTGTCCCTCATCCTCTCATAATTACATCTTTGCTTCCACTGGAATGTGGGTGCAAGCCATTGGTTTGTTTGCTCAAGCGACCTGTGCTTCTGAGTTTGGACTCCCAAAACCGTTCAATCAGAAATTACTCGCGCTGCACATTTGGTGAGGATGCCATAAACAACAAGTAAAGCAGAAAAGTTCAAAAAAGGAAAAGGAAAAAAGTAGTTGATTGACTGTGTTTTCAAGTAAAATATAGACGTTCATGTGACCTCATTTTATCATTCCAGAAAGTTTGTCTTTTTTTTAGAGAGAAGTGAGTTATCAAGAATAGGAGTCATTTGACTTAACCCGTCAACTGAAAAAAAAATCCTTCAACTATTTCTCATCCTTGAAAAACTCTTTTTGCGAGAATCAAACCGCCTCTTTCATTCTTCCTTGCTACAGGTCATGACGAAAGACAATGATTGGTACCTCAAAGCCCTACACTGGGGCAATGAAAGGCACCATGCAAAAACCTCAAGCAAACCTAGGGGCAGATTAGAAGTTCTCACCCAATAGGTTCCCTGCTACATGGTCATGACGAAAGACAACGATTGGTACCTCAAAGCCTTACACTGGGGCAATGAGGGGCACCGTGCATGAGCCTCAAGCGAACCTAGGGGCAGATTAGAAGTTCTCACCCAATGGGTTCCCTGCTACAAGGTCATGACGAAAGACAACGATTGGTACCTCAAAGCCCTACGATAGGGCAATGAGGGGCACCGTGCATGAGCTTCAAGCGAACCTAGGGGCAGATCAAAATTTCTCACCCGTCGATGTTTTTAAACAAGAAAAAAGGGGGGACAAATCCTGGAATTTCAATGGATTGATTAAACATCAAACGACTCCATTGTCGTCACTCCAAAATGGTCAAGTGGCTAAATCAAACAGAACATACACTCTGAAGGAGTTCCCGGAGAGATTTGCAAAAGATAGGATAAGGTTGCATGAATTATCACCACTTTCAAAAGGACAGTCAATCTGTGTTTTCCAAAAAAAATTAAATCAAAATCAAAATCATAAAATAGGGAAAGAATGTCATGAACACTGTACAACTTTCCATTACATTGCATTGTTTCATATGAAGTCCGCATTTACAAAATTTCGCGACAAAGGTTGCATGCATCTGCATCCCTAAAAATCATGTTAACTGCATAGATTTCCTACATCTAATGTCATATCTTTTGAATTAAGGATGACCGGCCCTCCCAATGAGTAAATCTAATACTTTATCATAAGGGTGGACCCTTAGGCACTAGAATCTATTGCCTTTAGAGGACTACACGTCCTCGCCTTCAGAGGGCTACACGTCCTCGCCTTTAGAGGACTGCACGCCCTCACCTTTAGAGGACTACACGACCTCACCTTCAGAGGACTACATGTCCTTGCCTTCAGAGGGCTACACCCCCTCGCCTTCAGAGGACTACATGTCCTTGCCTTTAGAGGGCTACACGCCTTTGCCTTCAGAGGGCTACACGCCCTTGCCTTTAAAGGGCTACACATCCTCGCCTTCAGAAGATTCCACGTCCTCACCTTCAGAGGGCTACACTCCCTTGCCTTTGTAGGGCTACACGCCCTCACCTTCAGAGGGCTACACGCCCTCGCCTTTAGAGGGCTACACACCCTCACCTTCAGAGGACTACACGTCCTCGCCTTTAGAGGACTACACGTCCTCGCATTTAGAGGACTACACATCCTCGCCATCAGAGGGTTGCATGCCCTCGCCTTCAGAGGACTACACGTCCTCACCTTCAGAGCACTACACATCCTCGCCATCAGAGGGCTACATGCCCTCGCCTTTAGAGGACTGCACGTCCTCACCTTCAGAGGACTACATGTCCTCACCTTCAAAGGGCTACACGCCCTCGCTTTTAGAGCGCTACACCCCCTCGCCGTCAAAGGACTACACGTCCTCACTGTCAGAGGACTACACGTCCTCGCCTTCAGAGGACTTCATGTCCTCGCCGTCAGAGGGCTACACGCCCACACCTTCAGAGGGCTACACGCCCTCACCTTCAGAGGGCTACACGCCATCACCTTTAGAGGGCTACACGCCCTCACCTTCAGAGGACTACACGTCCTCACCATCAGAGGACTATACGTCCTCACCTTCATAAGGCTGCACACCCTCGCCTTTGTAGGGCTACACGTCCTCACCTTCAGAGGGCTGCACACGCTCACCTTCATAGGGCTACACACCCTCACCTTCAGAGGACTACACGTCCTCGCCTTTAGAGGACTACGCGTGCTCACCTTCAGAGGACTACACGTCCCCGCCTTTAGAGGACTACACGCCCTCGCCAAGAGAGGGTTGCACGCCCTCTGCTTCAGAGGGCTGCACGCCCTCGGCTTCAGAGGACTACACGTCCTCACCTTTAGAGGGTTGCACGCCCTCGCCTTTAGAGGACTACACGTCGTTACCTTTAGAGGGCTGCACGCCCTCGCATTCAGAGGGTTGCACGTCCTCGCCTTCAATGGTTGATACGTCCTCGACTTCAGAGGGCTACACGCGTTCGCCTTTAGAGAGCTACTTGTCCTTACTTTCAGTGGGCTCCACATCCGCACCTGAAGAGAATTTAAGGTCTTCTGCCTTTAATGCTTAACCGAGACTTGCGCTCCCGGTTAAGCGGCCAGTAGTTTCCTCTTATCAGTTCCTGTGCCACCCCCTGATATTGGAGGGCGACCAACTGTGTGAGCACAACAATGGAGGGAGGCTATCGCGTAGCTACTATGCATACCGGGGCAAGATTTCACCCGTGCCGCTGCAAAGAGATGAGTGTGGATCGTGCACTAGCATGACCACTATTACACATATATTGATGACATTGCTAGTTAGCAACATTTTGCCCAGCGACCACAATGCCGATCTCCCCCTGCGGAAGTATCAGTTGGTCTATGCCGTCATGACATAGGTAAGTATGCACGTGGCTCAATTGATTTCTGATGCCATCCACTATTTGCAGGGATCGCGCCCACAAGACACCCAGTGGACCCGAAGAAGTCCAACAGGGCCCTAGGGTTTCCAGCTTTGGTTACGGGCCTCTGTCAGTCCTATAGGGTGCCCGTCCCCTTCAGCAAGGTCATGCCATCGTGACATAGGTAAGTATGTGATCGAGGCCATACCCGAATCAAATAAACATGAAAATGCAATAACTAGGAAGTGATCCTAGGTCGTTTCCCAACGAGCAGTGACAAACCAAATGTTCATAATATACTTGCAGTAACAGTAACGATTGGGGGGGGGGGGGTTTGGTTGTTTTGTGATTAAAGAGCAGAACAAGTAAACTGGAATACGAAACTACTAATATTAAAAACGGGTTGTTTCCTCTGATTCAGAAGCCATTTTCTTATCCTGGGTTATGGAGAATTTGTCCCTAACAGTCAACCACTTAATCCAACCCTATTTCAATTTACTAAGCGAAAATCAACTTAGGGTTTTCAATACGTGATTAGGCACCACATACACCAGTTAGCCCTTCGTCCATTAAGCATGAACGCAAGTTAGGCTCAGAGGCAATTAATCGAACACGAAGCGTGCACTGATTAATATTCACGAGTTTGGGATAACTGGTGAAGGGAAAACTGCCAGGAAACCACATTACAAGCGAAACCTCAAAGAGAATTGGGCTTCGTCCTCAAAAGGAAACAACACTAGAAAATCTAGCCTTCCATGGATTCAAACAGAAAACGCAAATGAAACATGAAGCAGTAACGTAAATGAACAAAAACGTAAGTGAACAGAAACGTAAATGAACAGAAATGTAAATGAGACAGAAACGTAAATGAGAGTAGAAGAAGAAGCAAGAATGAAATTGTAATTAGAAGCAGAAAACGTAAAATTGCATTACGTGAACAGTAGCATCAAAGCAGAAAACGTAAAACCCTAAAACAAAAGCTCTGAATAATGAATAGCCTAACAGAATAGCTTGACACGAATCCCAAGGCTGCTATTTAAAAAGAGTCACTCAAAGTCACTGGCGCTATTATAATACTCTGGCCCAAAACGAAATAAACACTGAACAACATAAAATAAAATTGCAAAATTTCCTAATTAGAAATTAACTAAGGTAAGCGCTGCTTTATTTGCCCTCTTCAAGTCTATAACCAAAATCCGGATTAAGCCCAATGTTTCATTAATTCCTGAAATTAGATTAAAAACATCAAATTAGCTAAATGAGCCCAAATAATAAAACTGCCTGATTAATTGACAATTAAGACAAATCAGTAATAAAAATGGTGCAAAAAGGGTTTAGAAAATAGAAGAAAATGATGGCACATCAAAACCCCCCATACTTAGCCTTTTGCACTCCTGGGCAAAATGAAACAAAGAACAAAATCCAAGAATATCAAAGAGAGACAAACAAAAACATTCACATATTTCTCAATGAACATCAAGGAATGAAAGGAATGGGTAACATCTAACCTAAGGAGATCCAAAAAGTCAAGACATTCATGAAAATCATCCAAGCAACCCAATCATGGCAAAATAGTTAATAAGCTCAAGATTGAAAAGTGATAAAGCCTCACAAGATATACACTCTATCTCTCAAGTGTCTAGGCTACTATTTACCCTCAAAGCACCCATGAAAGCAAACACCACATAAACTTGGCAAGATTCTAAAATTGACAATCAACCCACTAACACAAGCACATGAGGATCAAAAGGCCTTTTAAGGTTGTAATGGGGCCAAGGACAAGGTATGGAGAAATATGGAATAAGTGGCTAAATCCCAAAGGAATAGAGGAGCAATGGGGATTAAGTGCATATTAAGAAAAAATAAGAAAATAAAAAGAAGTAAAGATAAAAATTAAACATAGAGAGTAGAACCAAGAGTTTCATCATTCTTGTGCCATTTAAGATCTTATTCACTCAACTTTAATGTTTTTTTCTTTTTTTCGAATTTTTTTTTTCGATTTTTTTTTTTTACTCTATAGCCTTTGAGAAACAACATTTCATTCAGCATGTCCAACATTTAACCAATATACAATGTACATTAAGTGTGGCCCAAAATACATCATGAAGCATAGCCAACAAAACAAGTTATCCAATGAAACAAAAACCCCCCACACTTATTCCCAAAACAATTCCAAAGCTCCAAAATTCCTTAAGGATATGGTGATATCATGGTTTTTCATTTAAGGCTTGTAGTGAGCTTCAAAACAAGGAAAGGGAAACAAGGCTCAAAAGGGCTATCAAAGGAATTAATTCAAAGTAAGTCCATTTGGCTAGAAGCTTATAAGAACAAAATTGCATCAATCATTTCCAAATATGCATGTGAATTAGGAAGCATCAACAAGAATCAAGCCAAGGCTATTATGCAAGCAATCAATGGGGCAAAACACACCAAATGATTATGGTGATGGATGGCTCAAATTCTCACAAAGGTAAACTCATCACTTTCAAATTGAGCTTTCAAAACTATAATGACATGTAGAGGAGAATCAAGGATTTCAAGTCACAAAATGTCAAGAACTTTTATTTTCAAAACAATTACCCATTTCTTGAACATATCCTATAATTCAAAGAAAAACATGCAAAGTCGTACATGCACACAAAATTAACCCAAAATATTAAACTAAAAATCCGACGGAACTAACAACATTAACAAATTAACACGACTAACAAATTAACAAAACCAACAAAACTAGCAAAACCAAAGAACACTCCCCCCCCCCCCCCCATACTTAAACAACACATTGTCCTCAATGTAGCACAATTAAAAGATTAAAAATAATTAAATCATCAAAGAGAATCGGACAAGTGTAATAAAAGCAAAGAAGGAGATAGGAAAAGAAAAACTCCCTAAGTCATGGTGGAGGAAGAGTAGGGTGGAGTAAGGAAGTCTCTTCCACCACTACGTCCACTAAAGAAGGGTTCGTGAGGAATGGCTTAAGTCGATGTCCGTTGACCTTGAAGCTCTTGTTTGTGGAGTCGCTTTTGATCTCAACTGTACCGTAAGGAAAAACATTAGTAACAACAAAAGGACCAATCCACTTAGACCTCAACTTACCACTCATGAGTCCAAGCCTAGAATTATACAATAACACTTTTTGCCCAACCATGAAGTCCTTTTTAACTATCATGCTATCATGGAACTTCTTGGTCTTTTCTTTGTAGAACTTGGCATTCTTGTAGGCTTCTAGGCGGATTTCATCTAACTCACTCAGTTGCAACTTTCTTTCCTCACCAGCTTGATCCATAGAGAAGTTGCAAGTCTTCACTGCCCAGTAAGCTTTGTGCACAATTTCCACTGGAAGATGACATGCCTTTCCAAAGACAACCCGATAAGAAGACATTCCTATGGGTGCTTTGTAGGCAGTCCGATGTGCCCAGAGAGCATCATCAAGCCTGGTACTCCAATCTTTCCTGCTTGGCTGCACAATCTTCTCTAAAATTCTCTTGATTTCCCGGTTAGAAATTTCTGCCTGTCCATTGGTCTGGGGGTGGTATGGTGTGGATACCCTGTGTACCACCCCGTACTTTTTAAGCAGGGCATGCATTGTCCTGTTGCAAAAATGGGTTCCTTGATCACTAGCAATTGCTTTAGGTACTCCAAACCTGCAAAATAGATTAGACCTGACAATGTTTGCAACAACTTTAGCATCATTAGTTCTAGTGGGCTTGGCTTCCACCCATTTTGAAACATAGTCAACTGCAAGGAGAATGTAAACATAACCAAAAGAGACAGGAAAAGGGCCCATGAAATCTATACCCCAAACATCAAACACCTCACATAATAGCATTGGTTGCTGAGGCATTTGTTGTCGCCATGTAAGTGTATTTCCTGCTCTCTGACACTGCTCACAAGTGCTGCAGATCTTCCACGCATCTTTAAAGATGGTGGGCCAATAAAAACCACAATCAAGCACTTTGCGACCTGTCCTTTGAACACCCAGATGACCTCCCGGTGCGGAAGAATGACAAAATTGCAGGACTGAGTCAGTCTCATTATCTGGAATGCATCGTCTAATTACCTGATCACTACACAATTTCCACAAGTAGGGATCATCCCAAATAAAATGCTTAGCATCACTTTTAATTTTATCTCTTTGGGCCTTAGATGCTAAGGGAGGAAAAACAGAGGCAACTAAATAATTGACAATGTTAGCAAACCCGGGAGTAGAAAGAGAGTCAGAAATACTATACAGTATATACAAATGATCATCTGGGAAATCATCCTGAATGGGTGAATCCGCATCTGATACACGTTTGATCCGACTCAAATGATCAGCAACTAGATTTTGTGCTCCGCTCCTATCACGGATCTCCAAGTCAAACTCTTGGAGCCAGAGCATCCATCGGATCAACCTAGGCTTAGAATCAGCCTTCTTCAACAAGTACTTTAGAGCTGTATGGTCAGTGTAAACAATAATGCGGGTACTAAGCAAATAAGATCGAAATTTTTCAAGAGCAAAAACTATGGCTAGAAGTTCTTTCTCAGTAGTAGTATAATTCGCTTGGGTAGCATCTAAAGTCCTAGAAGCATAATATATCACCCTGGGCAATTTATCAATTTTCTGAGCAAGGACAGCCCCCAATGCATAATTTGATGCATCACACATAAGCTCAAAAGGGGTTGTCCAATCGGGTGCCTGGATGATGGGGGTGGTAGTCAGCGCTCTTTTGAGGCAATCAAAGGCCTCTTTGCATCTGTCATTAAAGTCAAACTCCACCTCCTTTTACAACATGATGGACAGTGGAAGGGCTACTTTGCTAAAATCCCATATAAAGCGCCTGTAGAATCCTGCATGACCAAGAAAAGATCGCACCTCTCGCACACAAGAGGGGTAAGGCAGTTGTGAAATAACAAAAATTTTTGCAGGATCTACTTCAATACCCTTATTTGAAATAATGTGGCCTAAAACTATACCTTGCTCAACCATAAAATGACATTTTTCAAAATTTAGAACAAGGTTAGTTTCAATGCATCTATTCAAAACTTTTTCCAAACTATTCAAACAACCATCAAAAGAGGATCCATAGACAGTGAAATCATCCATAAAAACCTCTATGCAATTTTCTAAAAAATCGCTGAAAATACTAATCATGCACCGCTGGAAGGTACCAGGGGCATTGCACAGGCCGAAAGGCATCCTCCTATAAGCAAAAGTGTCGAAGGGGCAGGTGAATGTGGTCTTTTCCTGATCCTCAGAAGCAATAGTAATTTGCATATAAGCAGAAAAACCATCAAGGAAACAGTAGTGGGATTTACCTGCCAGGCATTCAAGCATCTGGTCAATGAATGGCAGGGGAAAATGGTCCTTTTTGGCAACCTGGTTCAGTCTCCTATAGTCAATGCAGACTCTCCAACTGTTCTGCACCCGAGTAGGAATCAGCTCCTCCTTCTCATTTTTGATCACTGTGAGGCCGGTCTTCTTCGGGACTACCTGGACGGGACTCACCCATTGGCTGTCGGAGATAGGATAAATGATTCCAACTTGCAAAAGCTTGGTTATCTCCTTCATCACTACATCAAGAATCACTGGGTTGAGTCTTCTTTGTGGCTGTCTTACTGGTTTAACTCCATCCTCTAAATTTATTCGATGCATACATGTGGATGGGCTAATACCAGGAATGTCCGCCAGGGTCCAGCCTATAGCCTTCTTATGCTTCTTGAGAATTGACAACAACTTCTCCTCTTGCTCAACAGCAAGGGAGGCAGATATAATCACTGGAAAACTCTTGCTATCATCCAAGTAAGCGTATTTTAAATTTGATGGCAGAGGCTTCAATTCTGGTGTGGTCGGCTGGACAGTGGTAGAAGGAGATGGTTTCTCAACCTTTACCTCATAAAGAAAGTCAGAGGTATGTGTACTTCCTGAAACATGGTTAGTCCTATCTGACTTTATAAAATCAATCTTGAGAGGTAAAACACCACCACCAGACATGCAATCAATGTCACTCTCAGATTCACTCTCAGCATCAAATTCAGACATATGATCAAGTACAATTTTAGACTCAATGCATGAAGAGTGAGAGGCATGCAGATTAGAATAAAGATCAGTCATGTATTCATCAACAACATGGTCAATTATTTCAGCACGAAATACAAAAAGATCTTTAGATGGGTATTTCATAGCATCCAGAATATTAAAATGAACAATTATATCACCAAACTCCATGGACAGTGTGCCTGCATAAACATCTATCTTAGTTCTCGCAGTTTTCATAAAGGGTCTGCCTAGAATGATGGGAACTGATCCTTGAGAAAATCCATCTTCCATATTCAAGATATAAAAATCAACAGGGAAAATCAGTTCACCAACTCTAACTAAGACATCTTCTATGAAATCAACAGGATAGGCAACACTTCTATTAGCTAAATGAATTACCACATCAGTTGACTGCAAGGGACCTAAAGATAGAGAATTAAAAATAGACAGAGGCATAACACTAACAGAGGCTCCTAAATCTAGCATGGCATTGTCAAACTTACTATTCCCTATAATACAAGGTATGCTGAATCTACCTGGATCTTTGCATTTTTCAGGAATTTGAGGAACAGATTTACCAATCAATGCGGAGACATTTCTGCCCATGCTAATTCGTTCACTTCCTTTAAGCTTCCTCTTATTAGTGCACAGCTCCTTCAAGAATTTAGCATATCTTGGAATTTGCTTTATTGCATCCAACAGAGGTATGTTTACCTCTACTTTTCTAAAAGTTTCCAAGATCTCTTTCTCTGCCTCTTCCATTTTTTGTTGGAAACTGCTCTCGGAGGGAATGGAAGAGGGAGAATGTGCTGCTTCTACAAATCAGAATTACCTGTGGAAGAAGATTCACCTGCACAGAAATTGTTAGGTAAATTTTTGTCATCACCTTTTTCTGGAGTAGAGTGAAGTTTGGCAGGTTCATTTGCAGATGAGGAAGGTGCTACAGGTTGAGATCCTTGACACTGCTTTCCCGACCTCAATGAAATGGCACTGACATTTTTGGGATTTTGGACAGCTTGAGAAGGTAGCTTGTCATAATTCTGGGACTGTTGTTGATTCAATTGTGTAGCTAATTGTCCCATCTGATTAGTCAAGCTCTGAATGGAAGCTCTGGTCTCTTGTTGAAACTGCATGTTTTGCATAGTCATTTGCCTCACAAGTTCTTCGAGGGAAGGTTGTGGAGGGGCCTCAACTGTTGGTTGTTTCTGGGGTTGTTGTTGTTGTTGGATTGGTGGAGGAATGTATGGTCTGCTTGGGCCAGCAGCATTTTGGAAGGAAGGAGCAGGCTGCTGTTGTTGTTGCTGAGGGCTGGACCATCTGATATTAGGGTGATTCCTCTATCCAGGGTTGTATCTGTTGCTGGAGAGGTCATAATTGTTCTACTGTGGTTGATTTTGCTATTGAGGTTGAGGAGGTCTATTGTAAATATTTGCAGCATAAGCTTCAGGCTGCTCAATTGCTCCAGGTTGCTGCATGGAAGGGCAAAGGTCTGTATGGTGGCCAGCAGAGGAGCACAAACCACAAACCCTTGCGACAGGTACAGATTTCTGATTCAAGGCCAGCTGGGTTACCAAGTTAACCAATGCATCCAGTTTTCCCTCAAGCTTCTTAGTCTCAGATGATGCAGCTGAGTTAGTAGCTACCTCATGCACTCCTCTAATGACTATAGCATCATTTCTGGCGCTAAACTGCTGGGAGTTGGAAGCCATCTTCTCAATTAAATTCCTGGCTTCAGCAGGAGTCATGTCTCCAAGGGCTCCACCACTGGCAGCATCTATCATACTTCTGTCCATATTACTGAGTCCTTCATAAAAATATTGGAGAAGAAGCTGCTCTGAAATCTGATGGTGGGGGCAACTGGCACATAGTTTTTTAAATCTCTCCCAGTACTCATACAGGCTCTCTCCACTGAGTTGTCTAATACCTAAGATATCCTTCCTGATGGTTGTGGTCCTGGAAGCAAGGAAAATTTTTTCTAAGAATACTCTTTTAAGGTCATCCCAGCTCGTGATGGACCTTGGAGCAAGGTAATACAGCTAGTCCTTTGCCACTCCCTCTAATGAATGAGGAAAAGCCTTCAGAAATATGTGATCCTCTTGGACATCTGGGGGTTTCATGGTGGACCAGACAATGTGAAATTCTTTCAAATGTTTGTGCAGGTCTTCACCTGCAAGGCCATGAAACTTTGGAAGCAAATTAATCAGTCGAGTTTTAAGAACATATGGGACATCCTCATCAGGGTATTGGATGCACAAGCTTTCATAGGTGAAATCAGGTGCAGCCATTTCCCTTAGAGTCCTTTCACGGGGTGGAGGTTGCGCCATGTTCTCAGAATGTGCAAAATCAGAATGCTCAGAATCAGAATGCTCAAAATTATAATGCTCAAGATCAGGATGTTCAAAATCACCAATAACAGAATGCACAGATTCACCAGTAATGGAATGCTCAGAATGATCAAAAGGTATAAAATGATGCCTAACTAATTTGTGAAATGTCCTATCAATCTCAGGATCAAAGGGTTGTAAGTCAGATGGATTGCCTCTAGTCATACACTACATTCAGCATGCACACGACTAGTTGCCTTGTCATGTAAATAAAGGTGTAGGTTTGAACTACAGCTACCCTCAACTGATATCCAAATGACTTGAAATTTTGTGAGCAACCTTATAAAATGATGAGAAGATAGAACAAAAAATTTCAGACAAAAATTCAAAGTCTAACTATGAAAGCTAAAAATGGTAGGTTAAGAAAAATAAGTGAATAAAACTTGAAAAATAAAAAACCTATGACAGAATCGCTTTTTTTGGACGATGGAGACCTCAGCCGGCCTACAGCGGACTTCCATGGCGTAGGAAATTTTTTTCTACCCCAAATGCATATATAATAATTGCGATTCTGATAACCGGAGCAAAAGTTATGGCCATTTGAAGTTTTGACAAACACAAAATTTGCTAGTTTTTTGGAACTTTCAAATCTGACCAAACTAAAGGCTCTAGCTATTTTTCCCACAAAATATGGATTAAAAGAAGTTACCACAAAAAATTCAGCCAAAAATAACAACCCTAGCTACTAAAACAAAAAATCACAAATAATTCAGCATGGGTGGTCGCTAAAATCCGTCGCTAAGGGATTTCTACTACTACTCTGGTTTGCCGCAAGCAGAAATGGTCACTAAGTCCATCGCAAAACACTATTCATAGAAAAACACCCAAAACTGAAACAGGGGAAGCGCTCAATGGGAAAACTGAAACAGAACACACATTAAACAAAATACCAGGACACTAAACAACACTAACACACATACTAACACAATACTAACAATTAAACATAAAACACGAAAGGATTAAACACACAACACTAGCTAGCTATTATGAACCTTTGGACACTGCTCCCCGACAACGGCGCCAAATTTGATCGAGACCGTACCCGAATCAAATAAACATGAAAATGCAATAACTAGGAAGTGATCCTAGGTCGTTTCCCAACGAGCAGTGACAAACCAAATGTTCATAATATACTTGCAGTAACAGTAACGATTGGGGGGGTTTGGTTGTTTTGTGATTAAAGAGCAGAACAAGTAAACTGGAATACGAAACTACTAATATTAAAAACGGGTTGTTTCCTCTGATTCAGAAGCCATTTTCTTATCTTGGGTTATGGAGAATTTCTCCCTAACAATCAACCACTTAATCCAACCCTATTTCAATTTACTAAGCGAAAATCAACTTAGGGTTTTCAATACGTGATTAGGCACCACATACACCAGTTAGCCCTTCGTCCATTAAGCATGAACGCAAGTTAGGCTCAGAGGCAGTTAATCGAACATGAAGCGTGCACTGATTAATATTCACGAATTTGGGATAACTGGTGAAGGGAAAACTGCCAGGAAACCACATTACAAGCGAAACGTCAAAGAGAATTGGGCTTTGTCCTCAAAAGGAAACAACACCAGAAAATCTAGCCTTCCATGGATTCAAACAGAAAACGCAAATGAAACATGAAGCAGTAACGTAAATGAACAAAAACGTAAGTGAACAGAAACGTAAATGAACAGAAATGTAAATGAGACAGAAACGTAAATGAGAGTAGAAGAAGAAGCAAGAATGAAATTGTAATTAGAAGCAGAAAACGTAAAATTGCATTACGTGAATAGTAGCATCAAAGCAGAAAACGTAAAACCCTAAAACAAAAGCTCTAAATAATGAATAGCCTAACATAATAGCCTAGCACGAATCCCAAGGTTTCCATTTAAAAAGAGTCACTCAAAGTCACTGGGCCCTATTACA
>NC_038244.2:33136905-33215879 GCF_000004515.6 Glycine max
CACTTGTACATAGCAAAAATACCTCACAAAAATATACATAGGTAACAAAATACCTCAAACAATAAAAAAGAAACAAAAACAAACAATAACAAAAAATATATCTTTTGGCTGAAAAGCCAGCACGCTTTTAAAAAGAAATAACTTCCAGCTTTTCTTTTGAAAAAGATTCACCGATCAAAACAAAGGGTTTTTTTTTAAAAAATGTGTATACACCTGAAGGGTGAATGCTGTGAAAATTTTCCCGAACACCCAAAATGGACTCGTATGAATGCATGAATTGATAAAGGGGCATATTTTGGAAACACTGGGTTGACTTAAATAGGGAAAAATGAATCTTGAGCCCTAGTGTCACATGACCATAAAAACTTGATGCTTGAGTGTCCACATGGGTGCATGCATGACCAGTTTTGCGTAAAATTTCCTAATCATCATTGTTGCATGTGTGTCATGGAAATAACGTGGGACATCTCCTTTATCCCTGAACTGTTGGCGAAACCAACACTCTGACATATATCATGTCCAACCGTTCTACAAGCCTTGAGCCAAAATCCCAACTCTCCATAAATCGTGACCCAGGGTGAGAGTGCCCATCCTTGCCCTTAGAAGAAAACAAAACGAAAAAAAAAAGTTCCCGATCAAGGATCGAAAGAAAGCAAAAGAAGGAAATTCCCAATCAATGATCGGAAGAAAACAAAAACAAAAGAGAAAAAGAAAATTCCCGATCAAAGATCGGAAGAAAACAAAAGAAATATGCAGAAAGGTCTTTGGACCAGACAATATCTGAATAATACAAAATTGTCACCACCAAATAAGGAAAGAAAGGAAGCCATGACTTGAAGTGGTTCTCTCCCTTTGATCGCAAACCAAAATCATGTGTGCTGGTGACTTTCTCGCACCGCACTAAACAAAAACAAAAAAAGGAAAAGGCCAAAACACTCAGAGCCAAATTCCTCACCGAAACACCATTCCCAAAAAAATCCTATTGATCCATGGTCACGCATGTAATCTTTGATTTGATAGGAAATGATTTTCAAAATCAAGTCATGACATATCTATGGTTCGGAATTAGGATGAAACACTTACCTGTGTGAGATTGATACACTTTGAGTGATTTTCTTCTATTTTGGTTGGACCTAGTGTTTCCTCTAAATGGTCGTTTAGAAATGAAATGCTAACATCCAAAATCTCATTTATGGTTGTGAGAAAATTTCATCAGCATACCCTCCTTCCCCAATAGACACATTGTTTATCATCAAAAAATCATATGTTGCTCTGATCAGTTGGAGGTTTTGTTTCTTTACTAAAGCATGTTCACATTTTAGTGAAAAGCCCTGCTTTTGTCGACCACCCTACCTTTTTCTACCATGGCCCAAGATCCCGATGGCATACGGAGACACCCGACGGTAACCCGCACACACCCTTTGCTATACAGCGATCCGAGAGTCTAGTAGCATGCAGAGACGCCTTACGGTTATCCGCACCTTTCCAATGTGGTCATCTGCACCCTTTCCGGAGATGTCAGCATCTTCCGGTAGAGACTATTTCAGTCTCACACTTCTCTCAAGAGCTACGTAAGTCTGAGTTCCTCATCACAAATTGAGGATACGTAGGAGTAAGAGCCTCACTTTTGTCGGCCGCCCCACAATTTCTGTCACACTGACCTTGAAGTCAAGTGACGTGTGGAGATACACAAGTAATTTCTCCGCACCATCAATTTCTGAAAATACTAACCCGTGAAGTTAGGGGGCAGGCAGAATACCCAAGTGGTTATCCGTATAAACATTCTTTCGCTATCCATTAGACCCAGAGCACGATAGCATTCAGAGACTAACGTCGTCTTCTGCACCCTTTGTTAATCGCGGCCAACAAGCCGGTTTACACGCGGAGATTTACGTCCTCCTACGCGCTTTCTGTCACACTGACCCTGAAATCAGGTGACGTGTGGAGATACACAAGTAATTTCTCCGCACCATCAATTTCTGCCAATACTAACCCCTGAAGTTAGGGGACAGCTGGAAATACGTAAGTGGTTATCCGTATAAACATTCTTTCGCTATCCATCAGACCCAGAGCACGATAGCATGCAGAGACTAACATCGTCTTCTGCACCCTTTGTCAATCGCAGCCAACGAGCCCGTTGACACGCGGAGATTTACATCGTCTTCTGCGTTTTCTGTCACACTGACCTTGAAGTCAGGTGACGTGCGGAGATGCACAAGTAATTTCACCGCATAGTCAATTTCTGTCAATACTAACCCGTGAAGTTAGGGGGCAGGCTGAAATACCCAAGTGGTTATCTGTATTAACATTCATTCGTTATCCATCAGACTCAAAGCACAATAGCGCGCAAAGACTAACATCGTCTTCTGCACCCATTGTCAATCGCGGCCAACGAGCCCATTGACACGCAAAGATTTACGTCATCTTCCGCACTTTCTGTCACACTAACCCTGAAGTCAGGTGACGTGCAGAGATACACAAGTAATTTCTCCGCACCATCAATTTCTGTAAATACTAACCCATGAAGTTAGGGGGCAGGCGGAAATACCCAAGTGGTTATCCGTATACACATACTTTCGCTATCCATCAGACCCAGAGCACGATAGCATGCAGAGACTAACGTCGTCTTCTGCACCCTTTGTCAATCGCAGCCAACGAGCTCGTTGACACGCGGAGATTTACGTCGTCTTTTATGCTTTCTGTTACACTGACCCTGAAGTCAGGTGACGTGCGGAGATACATAAGTAATTTCTTCGCACGGTCAATTTCTGTCAATACAAAACCGTGAAGTTAGGGGGAAGGCGGAAATACCCAAGTGGTTATCCGTATAAACATTCTTTCGCTATCCATCAGACCCAGAGCACGATAGCATGCAGAGACTAACGTCGTCTTCTGCACCTTTTGTCAATTGTGGCCAACGAGCCCATTGACACGCGGAGATTTATGTCGTCTTCCATGCTTTCTGTCACACTGACCCTGAAGTTAGGTGACGTGCGGAGATACACAACTAATTTCTCCGCACAGTCAATTTCTGTCAATACTAACTCGTGAAGTTAGGGGGCAGGCAGAAATACCCAAGTGGTTATCCGTATAAACATTCTTTTGCTATCCATCAGACTCAAAGCACGATAGCATGCAGAGACTAACATCGTCTTCTGCACCTTTTGTCGTCCTGACCCATGAAGACAGGTGACATGCGGGGTTACCTTATGGTTACCTGCACCTTTCGTCAACGAGGGGGCAATCGAGCCCATTGACGCGCAGAGACTAACTTCGTCTTCTGCACCTTTTGCCATGTAGGGACAGCGAGTAAGGTGGCAGGCGGAGATACCTTATGGTCATCTGCACCTTTTGTCAGCCGAGGAGATACCTGATGGGGATATTGACCGGCCGAATGATGTTCTGCTGGAAAGAAATTAGTGTCTTATCTTTACTTCGCTTTTATCTCCAATAAAATATAAGTAAAAAGGGGCAACTGTCATACCCTAATCTCGTCCGGGGACCATTGTTTAATGGCCTGCAACCTTTGCTTGACCGCTTTGAGGTACTTAACACCCATCATTAGGCAATCCATGAAGTTCCGCAACATGCCGGAAGTCGAAAGGAAGCATTGTTGCGCAATCCGTAAAGTTCTGCAACATCCCAGAAGTCAAAAAGGGATTATTGTGCAATCCATAAGGTTTCGCGACATTACGGAAAGAAAATAAGTGTCGTTACGTAATCCGTAAAGTTCCGTAACATTTCAGAAAAGGAATCAACAAAAAAGGCAAAAGGGGGTGTATTTAGTAAAATGGGGGTACAAATAGAAATTTCCAAATCTGGACCCTTCTAGATAATTCTGGGCATTTCCTTGCTTAAGGTGGAAGCAACCTAGCTCGCCTGGGTGAACTGGGCGACAAGCAGCTCCCCCGTTTTTTTAAAAAATGGCTTTCGAGACTTCCGTAATGCTTCCGTAAAGTTCCCACAACCTTAAATAAGCATACTTCACTTAATATGGGTGAGAAGGAAGAGAAAAAAAGAAGAAAGTCAAGTCCTATATGCTTTCGTAAGGCTTTCGTAACTTTTATGTAAATTACGAAAGAAGGGAGGTGAACTTATCAAGATGGGGGGTGCAAATAGAAATTTTTAAATTTTGAATTTGGGCCTTCCAGAACAGTTTTGTAGCATGGTTGCTTAAAGAGGAAGCAACCCAGATCGCCTGCGCGAGCTGGGCGGCAACCTCCTCCCCCCTTTTCCTATAAATAGGCGAAGGGAGGTTGTTCCAAATATCCCTAACCCCCTTGGCTATGCATTTCAGTTGTTTAGGGTGAAAAAAATTGTTTTCGTGAAGAAAATCGAAACCAAGGTGCTTCCATAATGCTTTCTAGATGTTTTTGTAAGCAAATCTGTAAAGGTTTTCCGTCGTTCTTCACCGTTCTTCATCCGTTCTTCGTTCTTCGTTCTTCAATGGGTAAGTTTTCGAATCCGAGACTTTCAATTAATTTCTTGTTTTGTTGGCTTTCATCTTTATTTCGTTCACTTTTGGTTTTCTTTTCTTCCATTTTTAACGTACTTTAACCGTTTATTTAAGCCGTTTTCTCACCTAATAAATGATAAAATGAATTTCAACTGATCATGTGTTGTAATATCGTTTAATCACTGTTCAAACAAAATCTAACCGATCGTTCACACTGTAACCTCGGTGAAACCAAAAAAGGAAAAATAATAATAAAATAATCAAAATATCTTGAAAATAATAATAAAATAATCAAAATATCTTTGAATAAAATAATCAAAAAAATCAATCGGACGTTTTTCTTTGGAAGTTTCCTTGAATGAATTGACTAATAACCAAAGTGAAACTAAGGCTAAAATCAACTCCCAAATCAAGCTTTGTCCGTAAAAGTCTCTTAAAACTGTTTAAGGTCCAATGCCTTAAACGGTCCTCTTTGCTTTTATCGGTTAACTACCGTTCAAAAGCATAAAATCAACATGTAACTTTACCGCAAAAACAAGAACTACGTAGGTCTGATTTCCTCTTCGCAATTGAGGATATGTAGGAGCAAAAGTCCCGCTTTTGTCGACCACCCCAAGAGATCGTTAATGGTCTAACGCCTTAACGTTTCTCTCCTTTCCAAAAATCAAAAGATCGTTTAATGGTCCAATGCCTTAAACGACTTTTGTTCGGTCAAAATATATCTTGCAAAAAAAGATAAAAACTTAACCGATGTTCAGTTCTCAAAGAACTACGTAGGTCTGATTTCCTTATCACAATTGAGGAATACGTAGGAGCAAGGGAAACACCCTTTTCGACCACAGAAAGATAAAAAAATACAAAAGGCATAAAAAGACATAAAAACGTAAAAGGGAAAATAAAACAAATTGAAGTCATATTTGCACACTTGATTAAAGGTTGTCGTCCCATGTGACGGACGTGTGGGGTGCTAATACCTTCTCCGTGCGTAAATACAACTCTCGAACCTTTCACACTTAAAATTTGTAGACCACACCTTTCTGGTTTTTCCGACATTTTCCTCGAATAAGTGTTGGTGGCGACTCCGCACATTTTCCTCCCATGGGAGACGCACCCGTGAGCCCTCGCGTCGCCTTCCTCCCATGGCAATTGAGCAGTTTGACATTTAATCAATCAACTGAAATATTGATCCTAGGGTTTGTCCCTTTCTTTTTTTTGTTTAAAATGTTCTATTATTCTACACAGCAAGGAAACATAAGGCTTTGGGTTGTCACACTTTGGTATGTGACCAAGTGGAACTTTCCTGAGTTAAGGTCATAAAGTGATGCCAAGGGTCTGTCGATCCCGCTGAAACTTTATGACATGGGCAGATCACAAAAGAATTTATATAACGAAGCTACCCTTGGATTCGAAAGGAATCCCAAAGAGTTTGCATGAGAGACTAACATCAGATGTACCCTACTATCACAATTGTCTTTGGGCATCTTCCACGAGCTCTTGGTCAAATAAGTTTTCTTCTCAAATGTGCAACTGCGAACCTCAGGGTTTATATATATATATATATATATATATATATATATATATATATATATATATATATATATATATATATATATATATATACATGTCTTTTTTCAATAATCACAAGCGTGTGCGGGTTCCATTCCAGAATCCAAACTTAAAAGCAAAATTAGTCATTTCTCAATCCACATGGGCTTTATTGGGCTTATAACGTGGTCAAGGGTAAGAAGGTTATTAAAGAAAAGATCAGAGAGGCCCAAAGAGTGTTTAAGGGTTATATTGAGTAAGAACCTCGAGAGCATTGCTTGTACTTTTATTCATTTCCACTTTTGGGTTGGGCTCTACTCCTTTTGTCTTATACATTAATCCTTATTGCTGCCTTCCTTGTAAAATTTGGAGTTCTTTTGTCTCTCTTTTTCTTCACTAGCCTTTGGTGGATTTTATTTTCTTTTTCTTTTCATTTTTGCCCAACTTCATGCATGTGTAGTTTGCATTACTCTTCTCGTTGGTTTAGCGGTGGCTCCTACTCGAGGTTTCTATTTTGTTTTTGTTGTTTTTTGTGTTGTTTTCAGAAAACAAATATGCTTTGGCTAGGAGGGGGTAGCAAGGGATAAATTAGTGTTTGGGATGTTGAAACACGACCATGTGTCATTTCAAATCTTGACTTAGATCCTTTTGCAATTTTGATTTTGGGACCAATCCCCTGATAAACAAGCTCCTAATTGTTTTTTTTTCTTTTTTATTTTTTTATTAACCCTAACTTTTGCCTAGGCCACCTTTTCAGGTTTTTGACCTACCAAGTGAGAACTTCTGATCTACCCCTAGGTTCGCTTGAGGCTCATGCATGATGCCTCTCATTTCCCAAGTGTAGGGCTCTGAGGTATCTATTGTTGTCTTTTGTCATGACCTTGTAGCAATAAATGAAACTGTGCAGGTTCTCGAAAATGAATTTTCAAGGAAGAGAAATATTTAAAAGATTTTCAATTGACAGATTAAGTCAAATGACTCTTCTTCTTGATAACTCACTTTTCTCTCAAAAAGAAAACTTTTAAGAATGATAAAATAAGGTCACATGAATGTTTGTACTTCTTATTTTTTATATGGAACACAGAGTCAATCAAACATTTTTTTTGAACTTTTTACTTTACTCGTCGTTTATGGCACCCTCACCAAACATGGAGAATGAGTAATTTTTTATTGAACAAACTTGGAGATCAACTCAGGAGCGCAGATCACTTGAGCAAACAAACCAATGAATTACATTCACATTCTAGTGAAAGTTAAATAAGCAAAGATGTAATTGTGAGAGAATGAGAGACAAGGACATCAAATTTATCCATATTATTAGCATTGTGACCGTTGTTTACAGTAATGGCATAAACCTGAAAATCCTAATGAGTCATTGAAGACATCTAACAACAACCTTCAAATTTCTTTAAGCATCCTATAGAGTATTGCTTGATGACATCAGAACTCAAGCAATTTTCCTCCTCGAATCTCAGCCAACTTGCATCAATAAAACTTTGCACCTTATGTTTCAAGGTCATACAATGCTCAATGGAATGTCCCAAAACTCCCTCATGATAAGCACATGTCACATTGGGGTTGTATCCTTTGGGAAATGGAGGTTGAGAAATCTTTGTTGGGCTTATAACTGCAATTGCATTATCGAGCTGATAGGGGAGTAAGTCAACATTTGGCATTGGAATTGGGGTGAATTCTACAGGCTTCTTTTTTGGAAAATTCCTTCCTTGGTTGGTGTTTTGATTGGTATTAGGGGTGGTGTTTGGTCTTGGATGTGCATCGGGTGGATTTTGTGGCCGATTTGGGGATGGCCTTTATGGATGATTGGGCATTCTTGGCTGGTAGGGTGGTGGGTAATGAGAAGGACTGATATTGGCCGAGTATTGATATTGTTGGGCTAATGGGAAATTTGGCCATGTAGGAATGGCATCCACAACAGGGGTTTCTCCATCCTTCTTATTCTCTCCATTTTCCCCATTCTTCCTATTCATCAAAGCAAGATAATCAAATTTGCCTCTTCTCAGACCCACTTTGATCCTTTCACCGACAAAAACTAAATCGGTGAAGTTGGAAGGCATGTAACCCACCATCTTCTCGTAGTAGAACACCGGTAATGTGTTTACTATCAGGTGATTCTTGAGGCAAGTAGTCCCCTTGTACTTAACAAAATCCAGCACCTTGAACTTTGGAGGGATAATGACGTCAGACACTAGGCACAGTTCTGCCATGTCAGTGTAGAAGCAAGCTTCATGATGAATCAAGATTGATTCAAAGAGTTTTGATGATAACAAAGATGATGACAAAAAGCTCAAAAGTCAAGAACACTTATGATAACAAAGATGATGATCTCAAGAATCAAAGAATGAGTTCAAGATTGAATCAAGTACACTTCAAGGATCAAGAACAAAGTTGAATTCAAGAATCAAGAATCAAGATTCAAGATTCAAGAATCAAGAGAAGACTCAATTCAGATAAGTATTAAAAAGTTTTTTCAAAAACTGAGTAGCACATGAATTTTTTCTCAAAACCTTTTACCAAAAAGTTTTACTCTCTGGTAATCGATTACTAGATTATTGTAATCGATTACTTAGTAGCAAAATGGTTTTCAAAAAGAATTTACAACATTCCAATTAATTTCAAAATGTTGTAATCGATTACAAGTATTTGGTAATCGAATACCAGTGTGTTTGAACATTGAAATTCAAATTTAATTGTGAAGAGTCACATCCTTTCACAAAAAAGCTTTGTGTAATCGATTATACTAATTTGGTAATCGATTACCAGTGATAGTTTTTGAACAAAATCAAAAGATGTAACTCTTCCAATAGTTTTCAAGTATTTTTGAAAGTTATATCTTTTCCAAATGGTTTTTAAGGTTTTTCTAAAGGTTATAACTCTTCTAATAGTTTTCTTGACTAGACTTGAAGAGTCTATAAAAGCAAGGCTTTGATTTGCAAACAACAACTTTTCTAACAATTCTTTTGACAATAACTTTTGCCAATTTGATTTCTGAATCTCTTTGAACTTCTTCTTCTTCCTTTTTGCCAAAAATCCTTCCAAAGTTTTCTGGTTTTCCAAACCTTGAAAATTGTGCTATTCATCTTTTTCATTTTCTTCTCCCTTTTTCAAAAAGAATTCTCCAAGGACTAACCGCCTGAATTCTTTTTGTGTCTCTCTTCTCCCTTTTCCAAAAGAACAAAGGACTAACCGCCTGAATTCTTTTGTGTTTGCCTTTTCCCTTGTCAAAAAATTCAATAAGACACAGTCTGAGAATTCTTTTGATTCTTCCCTTTCTCATATACAAAAGATTTCAAAGGACTAACCGCCTGAGAATTCTTTTGTATCCCCATTCACAAATATTCAAAGGTTTAACCGCCTGAGAACTTTGTCTTAACACATTGGAGGGTACATCCTTTGTGGTACAAGTAGAGGGTACATCTACTTGGGTTGTTGAATGAGAACAAGAGAGGGTACATCTCGTGTGGATCAGTTCTAGCGGAGGGTACATGCACTAGGTTGTTCAAAGAGAACAAGGGAGGGTAGATCCCTTGTGGATCTTTGCTTGTAAAGGAATTTTACAAGGTTGAAAAGAAATCTCAAGGATCACAGGTCGCTTGGGGACTGGATGTAGGCACGGGTTGTTACCGAACCAGTATAAAAACTCTTGTGCGTTTATCTCCTTCTTCCCTACTCTTTTAATTTCCGCTGTGCACTTTAATTCCCGCTTTTACTTTTGGTTAAGTTTCATATTTGTTCTTTATTTTCTTAACAACATAGTAAAAGCCTAAGAAAAGTAATTTTTTAATTAGTAAAGGTTTAGGAATAATTAATTCAAGCACCCCTTCTTAATTATTCTGAGGCCACTTGATCCAACAAGTGGTATTAGAGCAGGTATCTTGTAGAAAGTCTAACCACTTCAAGATTAATGGCCTCTTCAAATCCTTTGTTTCCTGAGGGAAATTGCATTCATAGACCACCCATTTTCAGTGGTGAAGGTTACCATCATTGGAAAACCCGTATGCAGATATTTATTGAAGCCATAGATTTAAACATTTGGGAAGCAATAGAAATAGGACCTCACATACCCACAATAGTAGATGCAAATACTAGCACCACAACACTAAAACCTAGAGACCAATGGACAGAAGAAGATAGGAGAAGAATTCAGTATGGTCTTAAAGCCAAAAATATTATTACTTCAGCCCTAGGGATAGATGAGTGCTTTAGAGTATCAAATTGTACAAATGCCAAGGAGATGTAGGACACTCTCCAACTAACACATGAAGGAACCACTGATGTAAAAAGATCTAGAGTCAATACCCTTACCCATGAATATGAATTATTTAGGATGAACCCTAATGAAAACATCCATAGCATGCAGAAAAGATTAACACATATAGTAAACCACCTTGCCTCTTTAGGAAAAATCTTTCCTAATGAAGATTTAATTAACAAAGTTTTAAGATGTTTAAGTAGGGAATGGCAGCCCAAGAAGAAACTGACAAAAAGAAGAGAAGTATAGCCTTTAAAGCCTCATCATCAATACAAGAAGAAAATGAAGAAGAAGATTCAGATGATGAAGAAGACTTTTCATTCTTTGTAAAGAAGTTTCAGAAATTTATCAAGAAAAGAAGAATTGACAGGCGTCAAAACTTCAACAATGGAAGAAAATCACAAGAAGATTCTCAAGTCCTTAGATGTTAAAAATGCAACCAAATTTTTCACATCAAAGTCAAATTGTCCTTCAAATGAAGAATGGCCTGAGAAAAGTGATAAGAAAAGGTATAATGAAAGAAGGACCAAGAAAGGCTACATTGCATGGGATGACAATGATTCATCCGATGGTTCAGAAAAGGAGATTAATCTTTTAACCAAGGATTATGAAAGTGATGAGAACATCTCTCAAGAATGATAAACAAAGAGAAAAAGTATGATCCTCATCTTCGAAGATCTAGACACCTTAATCATGAAAAAGGTAATATCAAAACCATTCTCTTATTATTTTTTAAAGTTAAAATTTTTCTTCAATCAATTTGATTACAATGACTAAAAATTTTTCATTTGTTTGTTTTGATTGATTGAAATTATGAGTATCTGTTCTTGATTGAGTTTATCTTCTTTACATAAAATCTTCATTCAATGGTTTTGATAATATCTTTAATCATTATTCTTCAATACGTGTGTTTGATTGCTTTGATATAATTGAATATCTACATGTTTTAATGTTTTTTTTTTGCATGATATGATATGTGAATTACATAATAAAGAATCATTCATAAAGTATTTTTAATATTTTTTCTTTTAAAAATATTTTGATAATCATTCAAAATTCCTTCTCTCCTAAAAATCTATCAGCTTTTATTTTCTGGCTAAAATAACCTCTGGTAATCGATTACCATAATAGTGTAATCGATTACAAGCAGTTATTTCTAGCAATGATGCTTTCTGGTAATCGATTACAACGCGTCCCTGCTCCTATATATTCAAATTTCAAATTCTGAAATCTGCAATCCTTCTCTTTCTCGAAAACCCTCACCCCCAAATCTTTCTTCATCCATATCTCACTCATTTCTTGTCCAAATCACTCCCCACAAAGCCCAAACTTCATCTTTTTTCATTCTCTTTCATTTGAACCGATTAAAATTTTGAAAAATCTCTTCAAATGGCGGAACCATCAAAGAAGTGAAAGGGCACTTCGAGTCAGAGTCAACGACATTCCGAGTCACAAGAAACGCCGATTCATTCCTCTATTCCCTCTGGATCATTGTTTTCATCCAAGGAACAACAGATACGGTACACAAATCTCTTTTCGTCTCGTTCCATTATTGATCCAAAGTTCATTGACATGGATTTCTTTTCAAATGAGAGTTTTTAATGCTTTCAAGCATTTGAAAACTCCAATCTTATACCATTCATGTCTCTAAAATTGCCTGTTTATTCTGATTTAGTCAAAGCCTTCTATTCAAACCTAGAAATTCAAGAAGGCACTTTAATTTATGAAGTTCATGGGATTAAGATGGTCATTGACCAATCCCTATTCTATGATTTAACCAAATTGCCAAGTGAAGGTGTACCATTTGAAGGTACACTGATTGATGATTGGAAGTTTGATTTTTCTGTGCATGATGCCCACCGGTTGGTTTGCACCAACCAAGCGGAAATGACCGGAAGGCTTCTTGCCGGATCATTGGCTTTTGAAAGCTGCATCCTTCATTATCTAATTATTCGCATCTTGCTTCCAAGATCTTCAAACCTTGCACAGGTTTCTAAACAAAATCTTATTGTTATGTGGGCTTTTCATAAAGGCCTACAAATTGATTGGGCACATCTTGTTAGATATCGCATGCATAAGGCATTGTGATTAAATGCTCCATTACCATATCCACACCTAGTCACCCTCTTCCTTCAACACTTTAACATCCCTCTTGATTCTGAACCCTATGTTCCAATCAAGAGATCCTTTCTAATAGGTGCTTCAGTCATTGCATCCTTTGGTTATCAAAAAGAGCATGATGGCTCTTGGGTGAAAAAGGGTGCTCGACATGTTGGTGAAGAAGGACATGATGGAGAAGATTCATCTCTTCTTTCAAAGATTTTGGATAGGTTCGATGGTCTTCAAACCTTTGTTGGTGAAAGGTTTGATACATTGGAGTTACAAGTGGACATGAGCTTTAATGAGATGGAGTCAAGAATCACCAAGGTCAAAGAAGATGTCTCTTATATTCGTTCAAGCTTTGATCTACCACCACCGCCGTCACCATCGTCTTAGTTTCTTTCTTATTTTAATATTATTAGTACTTTGATTTCCAGCCGTGTATTTGGCTATATTATTATGACATTTGAACAATTTAGTATTTCTTTATTTGCATGGTATGTTTGAACAATTATGTGACTATGTGATTTTTCTATATATTTGATCTATTCATGTTTCTTGCTTCATGATTGGTTATATTTTTCCATGATTGTTGTGTGAATGATTAGTTGTACTTGTATGTTTCATACTTGTTATGCACTTTGGCTTTTTGTTGATGCCAAAGGGGGAGAGAAATAGGGATTAAATCAAGAACTCGCATAAGTAATTAACTTAAGAGAAATAGGGATTAAATCAAGAACTCACATAAGTAATTAACTTAATTTTAGGTAATGCTTAAACTCAAAAACAAAGGGGGAGAATGGAAATTTATGTAAGTTATCGACTAGGAAAAAGTGTGTGTGTATGTGTGTGTTTCTTGATTTCAAAGTTGTCATCATCAAAAAGGGGGAGATTGTAGAAGCAAGCTTCATGATGAATCAAGATTGATTCAAAGAGTTTTGATGATAACAAAGATGATGACAAAAAGCTCAAAAGTCAAGAACACTTATGATAACAAAGATGATGATCTCAAGAATCAAAGAATGAGTTCAAGATTGAATCATGTACACTTTAAGGATCAAGACGAAAGTTGAATTCAAGAATCAAGAATCAAGATTCAAGATTCAAGAATCAAGAGAAGACTCAATTCAGATAAGTATTAAAAAGATTTTTCAAAAAAACAAAGGACTAACCGCCTGAATTCTTTTGTGTCTCCCTTCTCCCTTGTCAAAGAATTCAATAAGACATAGTCTGAGAATTCTTTTGATTCTTCCCTTTCCCATATACAAAAGATTTCAAAGGACTAACCACCTGAGAAATCTTTTGTATCCCCATTCACAAAGATTCAAAGGTTTAACCGCCTGAGAACTTTGTCATAACACATTGGAGGGTACATCCTTTGTGGTACAAGTAGAGGGTACATCTACTTGGGTTGTTGACTGAGAACTAGAGAGGGTACATCTCTTGTGGATTAGTTCAAGTGGAGGGTACATCCACTAGGTTGTTCAAAAAGAACAAGGGAGGGTACATCCCTTGTGGATCTTTGCTTGTAAAGGAATTTTACAAGGTTGAAAAGAAATCTCAAGGACCGTAGGTCGCTTGGGGACTGGATGTAGGCACGGGTTGTTGCCAAACCAGTATAAAAACTCTTGTGTGTTTGTCTCCTTCTTCCCTACTCTTTTAATTTCCGCTATGCACTTTAATTCCCGCTTTTACTTTTGGTTAAGTTTCAATTTTGTTCTTTATTTTCTTAACAACATAGTAAAAGCCTAAGAAGAGTAATTTTGTAATTAGTAAAGGTTTAGGAATAATTAATTCAACCCCCCCTTCTTAATTATTCTGAGGCCACTTGATCCAACAGTCAGCAAAGGCATAATCTCCGCCTCCTTCAATAGCCCTCAGCCTTTCCTCTATATGATCAAATTTCTTTCTTTTCACCATAGCAGGAGGGACTCTTCCCACTGCAAAATGCAAGGGTTGTGGTTGTGGGCGATACTGAGGGCCCCCCTAAGTGGTTGGTAGGGGTACGCCACAAAACGACTACCCCTCAGTGGCATATCTGAGGTGAGGCTCGAAGTCGACTAGATTGTGGTCTTGGGGTGCTTCATGTGTCTCCCCTATGGGTTGAGAGATATGTGCATGATCAGATTGGGGTTGTTGGCTCTCAATGGGCATGGGTGCAGAGTTGTCGACATTCTCATCTGGAGTGTGTGCAACATTGGGTGACATATAGTTGGGAGGCAAGCCATATGGTGGGAAAGAATGCTTGTTCTGAACCTGCACAAAATGGGGGCCACCTACACTTCCCAATGATTCGCCTCCCTGACCTACCATATCCGAGGCTGGATGATTTACATGATTGAAGCCACGCGGGTGAGTCGGGTCCAATTCTGTGGCGGTACTTGCAACATAAACTGCATCTGCATTGACCTCCACCATCCTTCTCATACTCATCATGGCTTCCATCATTGTGGTCATTTGCTCTTTCATGGCTTCCATGTCAGACTTCATCTACTCTTGCACCTCCTGTATTTTACTCATCACTCTAGCTCTGGCACGTGTTCGGTAAGGGTGCCGTAAAGCGTGTTCTTTTCTTATGATTACAATGATTACAGTTCTGATTTGAAGGAAAGAATGCAATGAGCAATGCAACCAATGTGAAAATAAAAATAAGCATGGATGTATGTGAATGATACATTGTTTAAGTATTTCAAATTTTACACAGGACATTCAATAGAACATAGGGTTGAATCAATTCAGATTTTCATTAATAACAACATTGTTCATTACATCTTGTCAGAGTTAAAATGCAACTTGAAATAAAACATGGATATCAACAGTCCCTAGTTTTTGTAAATTATTTTAGCTAAACCATGTGTTGGCAGTAGCCAAAGAAGCCATGTAAACTCGATCCATCTTATGCCCCAACTTTTGTAAGCCGGTTACTTCCATACTTAACCTTGAGTTGATGAAAACCTTTTCTTAAAAGCATGTGCTTGGTTCGACCCCATAATCCAAGGAATAGAAATTTTGATTGTCAATACTTCGACAACATCATAGAGATGGATGATTAGGGCATACTTATGCTATGCATGACAAATGTAATTATGAGATCAACATGATACGCCTAAAGAACCGTCCTTTCCTAGTTAACAATGCATTAGTTACCATGTTCACATGATTTTCAACCATTTTTTCAAGAGAAATGAGTGTATAATCCTGATATGGTCTGTTTATAGCTATCATCATGGTACCCAACACATGTAACTAAGAATGTGGTGTAAACTTTCATGCTTCATTGTGACTTTCTTTTTGTTTTTTTTTTTTGGAAAATGCATGGCAGGAGCAAATATGCGTCAGGGTCATGCATGAGTGAACATAACATGCAGACGATGAAAATAGAATGTATGCAATTGACATAACAAAAGCATGCTAAATGAAGATGTATGATAATGCAATGACTTATGCAAATGCAATGCTTGAACATGATAAATGCAGGAATGATGTGTCCATTATGATGCCATGAAGAGATTCTTGATGTGATCAAGGAACAAGCCAAAGTGAGTTTGCTTTGTGCCCCTAAATCAGGAACCTAATGGAAAGGATCCAACAGTCCACTTCTAGTGACAACTCCCAAGGGTGGTTTCATGTAACTTTACTGGCTTCTAAAGGTATCATCCTCTTAGGTAATACATTGTGGTGATAGGGACTATTAGTGACAATGCATCACTAAAAGAGGAAAACTTTAGATGAGGCTTCACTGTTATCAAGCGAGTCAGAGACCCAACATGACCACAGATCGACCTCCACTCCTTATGGCTCACATAGACCCGGGTATAGGACCTAATATCTCAATATGCATGCAAAGAGGTAAGTGCCATGTGTGCATAGAACAAAAATATTTCTAACTATGAATGTAATAGATAGATAGACACACACCAAACTCAATAAATATCAAAGGTTATATACAAACATGGACAAAACAAAAGATAAAAGGGAAAAGAGAACATAAATAAAGAAGAAGTCACAATACAACATTGCACACTGATCGAATGGCTTAACTCTCTAACGTCCCCAGTGGAGTCGCCATCTGTCGCAACCTACCCTGATACGGGAGTGTGGGTGGAAAGCCAAAGGAGCGTCTTCCAAAAAGGAAAACGTGTGGGAGTTTGCTCTATGCCCTTAATTTAGGAACTTAATGGAAAAGATCCAACAGTCCACTTCTAGTGATAACCCCTAAAGGTGGTTTCATGTAACTTTACTGGCTTCTAGAGATATCATTCTCTTAGGTAACAACATTGTGGCAGTAGGGACCTCCAGCAACAATGTGTCACCAAAAGTGGAAAACTCTAGATGAGGCTTCACTGTTATCAAGCAAGTCGAAGACCCAGCATGACCATAGATCAACCTCAACTCCCTATGGCTCACACAGACTTGGGTTTAGGGCCTAATATCTCAACGTGTGTGCAAAGGTGTAGGTGCCATGTATGCATAGAACAAAAATATTTCTAACTATGAATGTAATAGATAGGCAGACACACACCAAACATAATAACATAGCAAAGGTTATATAAAAATATGGACAAAACAAAAGATAAAAGAGAAAAAAGAAACATAAATAAAGAAGAAGTCACAATAAAACATTACACACTGATCGAATGGCTTAACTCTCTAACGTCTCTAGTGGAATCGTCATCTGTTGCAACCTACCCAACGAAGGGAGTGCGGGCGGAAAGCCAAAGGAGCGTCTTCCAAAAAGGAAAACCCGTGGGAGTCGCTACCAACATTTATTCGAGGAAAACGTTAGAAGAACCAAAAAGAGGTCTACGAATTTTGAAAATAAGGGTTCGAGAGTTGTTTATGCATGGGGAAGGTATTAGCACCCCACGCGCCCATCACAAGGGATGAAAACCTTTAATCGAGTGTGCACAATGTAACTTCAGAATTATTTACTTTTCCCTTTTTATATATATTTTGTATTTTTTTGGGGTCGACAAGGGTGTTGCCCCTGCTCCTACGTATCCTCAGGTGCAATGAGAAATTCAGACCTACGTAGTTCTTTAAGTATGAATGTTTGTGTGTTAAATTGATTTTTATGTTTTTGAAAGATTCATTTTAATTGCAAACAAAAAGTCGTTTAAGGCGTTGGAGTCTAGACTATGAATTGTTAAGTGGAGTAGTGCAAGGACAATGAGGCGAGTTGCCATGATCTTAAGAACCTAATAGATGGAGAATCATTGGTTGATTGATAAGCTTAGAAGTATGGTTAGAAACTAGAAGTTGAATCAAGAAGTGTATGACCTATAGATTATGGCCGAGAAGAGGTTAATAAAATATAAGGGCTATATTGATAGGAGACTACTTGAAGTATGGTACTTAATGTGAGTGTAAGCTAGAGTCTTAGATTATGTGGACATACTTTTAGGTGGTAAGGAGGAGGTAAGAAGTTATTAAAAGAGTAATAGATTGATTTAAGGATAAACCAAGTAGAATGTACTATTAGAACACATTATGCTAGTGCGCTTGGATAGAGAATTTTTACCGATGAAAGTAATTTATTAGACAATTTAAATTTCTTTAGTCCAAAAAATTCATAATTTGGATGTTTTTTTATGAAGAATTTAAATTTTTGGAATTTTAAAACAAAATTTTAACAACTAAAAATGTGAAATTTTAATTTCCTTCTAAAAGGTGAGAAATTGAAATTCTCTTCTTGATAGAAAAACCTTCCAAAATGTTAACGTATTTCCTTTATAACCTTCATCTTCTCTTCCACCTGAAAGTTTCTGAAATCTCATTCTTGAACTCACGACTTTTCCCTCACGCCGATGATCCTCTTCTTCAAGAAACATCGTTTGAGCTCGTGGAGCATCGATTGAGTGCAGGCGTAGGGGGACATGCAGAATTGCACCCTCCAGTCAGGGGAGTAGCCGTCACTGCCTATCACGCGACAGAGATGCTTGCCGATGCGGAGGGCCTGGGCCATGCCTTGCACTGTTGACTAAATCTTGTGGTCGGGTGTGGTGGTGTACACTGCCGTGTCCCGGTTCCATTGCGACTCCCTATAAAAGAATTTCGATTGAAGTATTTGAAATTCTTAAAATTTAAAATTTCTCAAAATTTTAAATTCCCTTATCCAAACACACTTAAGTGAATTTCGGGATGAAATTCCTAGATGGATATGGGTTATATTCTTAAACCACAAAGATGAGTCTTTTGATATCTTCTTTAAATTTTGTAAACGTGTTCAAAATGAAAAAAAGAGAGTATGCATTACTTTAATCAAAAGTGATCATGGGGGTGAATTTGAAAATGAAAGGTTCCAACTGTTTTGTGAAGAAAATGGAATTCTTCACAATTTTTCAACACCAAGAACTCCTCAACAAAATGGAATAGTTGAAAGAAAGAACAAATCTCTCCAAGAGATGGCCAGAACCATGCTTAATGATAATTTAACCCTCGAATACTGCGTGTTACCTTCAAAACAAAATTTACATATGACCTATCTTGAAAAAGACTCCCTATGAATTGTGAAAGGGATGAAAACCCAACATATCATATTTTCATCCATTTGGATGCAGATGTTTTAATCTTGATACAAAGCATAACTTGGGAAAATTTGATTCCAAAAGTGACAATGGGATATTTCTTAGATACTCGAAAACTTCAAAGGCATTCAAAGTGTATAACTTAAGAACCTTAGTTGTTGAAGAGGCTATTCATATAACGTTTGACAAAATAAGCCCGATAAATATTTATTAGAGCCAGATTAGTCTTTTGTAGATTTACAACTAGATGATAGTTTTATAGCAACTAGCTCATCTAGATAGGAACTAGAGATAGTAGCATCCACTCAACAAGAAGTTCAAGCTGAAGTATGAGACCCTTTCGACACATCATGAGAAAAAATAATCCAGAAAGTCAAATAATAGGCGATCCAACAAATCATGTTCAAAGAAGATCATCCCTTAAAACACAAGGACACACTGCACTAATTTCTAAAATGGAACCCAAACATATTGACGATGCCATGCAAGATGAAAATCGAGTGAAAGCGATGCAAGAAGAGCTTGACTAGTTTCAAAAGAATGATGCCTGGAAGCTAGTTGAACTACCAAAAGGAAAGAAAGAAATTGGAGCAAAATAGGTCTTTTGCAACAAATTGGACAAAAATGGTAAGGTTGTGAGAAACAAAGCAAGGTTAGTTGCTAAAGGTTAGTCACAACAAGATGGTATAGACTACAAAGAAATTTTTGCATCTATTGCATATTTAGAGACAATACGCATCTTACTTTCATTTGCAGCTTATAGCAATATGGTTATATCAAATAGACATAAAAAGAGCATTTCTAAATGGCTTTATCCATGAGGAATTTTATGTTGAAAACCACTTGGATTTGAAAGTGAAACCTTTCCTCAGCATGTTTTTAAAATCAATGAAGCCCTATTTGGAGTTAAACAAACTCCTAGAGCTTGGTATGAAAAACTAAGTTCATTTATCTTGAAAAAATGGCTTTGAGCAAGGAAAGGTTGACATAACACTCTTTCACAAAAACTATGATTCTCAGTTTTTTATGGTACAAGTGTATGTGGATGATATCATTTTTGGTGCTACTAATGAAATGCTTTGTGAAGATTTTTCTAAGTTAATGCAGACTGAATTCAAAATAAGCATGATAGGAGAGCTGAAATTCTTTCTAGGATTGCAAATAAAACAAACACCCCAAGCCATCTACATTCATCCAACCAAGTATGTGAAAGAATTACTAAAGAAATTCAACATGAGTGATGCAAAAGAGATGATGAACTTCTATGCACAACATACCTTGGACTAAACGATGAATCAACAAAAGTGGACGAGACTCAGTACAGAGCAATGATTGGTTCATTGCTCTATCTCACTGCATCTAGGCCTGATATCATGTTCAGTGTTTGTCTATTTGCAAGATTTCAAAAGGAACCAAGGGAAGTTCTTCTACCTACAATTGAACATATATTCAAATATATAATTGGAACTCCTACCCTTGGTCTTATGTTCAAAAGAAAAGAAAGTTTCAGCCTCACAAGTTATTTCAATGTAGACCATGTTGGTGATAAAGTCAAAAGAAAAAGCACAAGTGAAAGCTGTCACTTTATAGGTGGCAACCTAGTTACTTGGATATGTAAGAAGCAATGCTCAACTGCATTGTCCACTACTGAAGCATAATGCGTGTCAGCAACAAGCTATTGCACTCAACTTTTTTGGATAAAGAATCAACTTGAAGACTATAGTGTCTATAAGAGTAAAACTCCCATCTTTTGTGATAATTGAGCTTCTATAAGTCTTTTGAAAATTCCATCATTACATTCCAGAGCAAAGCATATAGAAATTAAACATCATTTTATTAGAGATCATGTTAAAATGTGATACTGAATTTACAGTTTGTACTCACTGATGATTAGCTTGCTGATAATTTTACAAAAACATTAACTTAAGAAAGGTTGATTTTGTTAAGAAGTCAACTTGGAATGATCTTTTTTAATGATTGACTTAATCTCTATATGTCGTCCACTGTTGCATCCAAAGATATATTGTCCACTAGACTTTAACACACACTCATAACGTTCAATATATAGATGACACATCATACATTTTATTTTTATGTATGAAACACAACATTTTCATAGCGAAACATTGTAACACTTTATGTTGATTAAATTTTGGAAAGCGGGGATAACAATTGTTTTTGAAAAAGCCAAAAAGCCATCTACAAAATATTATTACGTCGAAACTCTTCGCATTACACTCTCTACAAACATTTCAACTTCTTATCTAATAATTCAAACCCTCGCTTTCATCTCTCTACTATGGCCTCTGCAAACACCTCTACTACTGAGAAAATCCCAACCATGGAAATCTCCATCATTCATAGAGACAATGAGTCATCCATTCATGTAGAACACGTTTCGAAATTCAATAACTCAAAAAAGTAGGTCTAAAGCTCAATGAGACTTTGTTCTGTGGTGCTAGACACTTCTTCAACAAACCATAAACCATATACCCTAAATTGATCATAACCTTTTGGAGACATGTTGAGTTTGTCAACAAGAAAATTATTGCTTCCAAAGTTTTTGGAGTGAAGGTAGTATTGTCCTGCGACACTATTCCTAAGGAAACAAGATGTCTATGTGAAGGTAATACTTACCAGGAGGGTTGGGAGAAGAAATTTGACTCCCATGTCACCAGATCTCTATAGGGAGAATGTTGATAAGGCTAGTGATTGTATACAACCTGATGTGTGAGAAAGCGAAGATATGGGCCAACATTTTGAACAAGAGTGTTCTCCGTAAAACAGGTTCCAAAACAACCCTGTTTGATCTCCATATTTGATGGAAAACCTCTCATTTGACCTTTCACACATCATATGGATCAACATGTTGAAGAAACTAAAGGGCTTAGGTAGTTTGGATGGCATCTACTATGCAACCCCTATCAACAAGCTCCTGTGGGATCAAGGAGTATACCATGTATTGAACAAGATGGATGAGGACTCTAAGCACACCCTGCTAGCGAATGGCTCTATGGTTGCTAAACAATAAAATCTTAGTAAGACTAACCTAAAAGCTATGAAGGATGCTTTAGAACAAAGCTTGTAGATGGCTCCAGAAGTGGACATGGACGTCATCAACAAGAGAAAAGACAAAAGGCTAGCTAAGGCCATTGTTGATGAAGACCTAGGTCTAAATAGCTTTGGTATTTCATGAAAAATTTAGATGATCATGGCTGAGCAACAAAAGACAAAGAAGACTAGAAAAAAATCACAAAAGGATGAAGTACAATGGGAGCTTCTTACCAAGGAGCATAAAACTAAAAGAAGACATGAGTATGCTACATCCGTTCCTATATGTCCATCGACTTTGACCTCAGTTCCACAAAGGTTGAAAGACCTAAGTGAGACCGATGATGATGATGAATGTTTGGTTTGAGTAGCCTTGCAAAAGGGGAAAGCAACTGCTCCAAATGCCCTTGCACCACAAAAGGCAAACAAAGCTTAACTAGTCTCTGAACCACGAGCGTCTGTCATTCCCTCTGCTATTCCAAGTGCATAAAGACAAGGGCAACCAAGGCAACCCAAAAATTGGTGATAAGAATAGGCATTTTCCTTAACTGGAAACAAGGAATATCCAGCCTTTTCCTCATCAGATAGTAAGTCCACGAATGATACTTTTATCATACCCTTCTACAAGTATGCACCGTTTGCTTAACCACATCCACCTCCATCTCCGTTGCATCTGAACAGATTTAGAAGGGTTGCTACAAGGGAAACATTAATTGATTCTCAGAGGTTTGCATTGGCATTTTTTAAGATTAATCTTCCATTTGAGACCCCCTTCTCTAAATTGTTATTCTCTAAACTTGTGGCTAGGGAAACAATATCTATCCAGGCACCCATTTGGATGCAATATGTCTATTTTCATACTCTGTTTGAGTCCTTTAAGGCTCTATCATCAGATTCCATACTTCATCTTCCACCTCCACAATAGACTCGTCTAGTGCAACCAAACATTGTCAAGATGCCTCTATACTGGCTCGCACTTGGAACTCAACAATGAGTTTGACCATCTATCGAAGTGACCCAGCCTCAAGCATGGCACAATATGTCAAATTTAAAGGACAAAAAGAAATCTCAAAGCCACATCTCTCAAGATCTGTTCACAGAACAATAAAGGGATCCTTCGCAAGAAGTGGAACCTCCAAGATAGAGTTTTAGAAGAAGGTGCACCTGTGAACGACCATTACCAAATTATTGCTAGTGCATCCTGCTAATATCAATCTCTCATAAGAAGATCACTTATCCTTGGGAAAATTGCATGAACAAATGTACTTGAGATCAAGCCACAACATACCCTCCTGGTCTGTACATCTCAAAGGCCATTAATATCAAGATGGTTGTTGATAGAGTGTGTTTGCATCTAATAGTTTGGGATGTTGCAAAGAAAAAGGGATTTAAGCTGTATGAAAAAGAAGATGATGCAATCCTCCCTAGGAAAGGTCCACTTTTCTTTGTAAATATTAGAATAGCTTTTCCATCTGTAGAGCCTTGTATTTTGGCCATTTAGGTTTGTAGGGTACCCTAGTAGTATAGGGTTTTAGCCTTGTATTTCAGGGCATTTTGAGTAGTCTTTGTAGTAGGGACTTTTTTGTATTTTCATGTATTTTGGCATGGGGGTGAGCTTAGCTATTGGAGGGGTGTATGTAGCTAAGATTCATCAGGGCTTGGGCCTCCCCAAGCCAAATGAATTTCAGCTACCTCCTTACCCAAGAAGCCAAGCCCATTTTGGCATGGGAGTAAGCTTAGCTATTGGAGGGATGTGAGTAGCTAAGATTCATCTGGACTTGGGCCTTCCTAAGCTAGATGAATTTTGGCCATCCTTTCTTCCTCCTGGACCAAGCCCAACTTGTCTTCATTCCTTCCCAAGGAAGAAGTGCACGTCCCCCCTCTAGCATCTCAAGGAAGCTTTCTTCCTTGCTTCCCAGAGAAGCTACCTTCCTTGCTTCTCAAGGAAGCTTCCCATGTGCTAGCATCACACCTTCCATGCTTGTGGCATCTAAAGGGAATATGCTAAGATGCCTTTGGCATATTCTTGGAATATTTCTTTCAGATTCACATGAAATGAAGTGAATTTCATTTAGTTAGTGACCAAGGCTATAAGTAGAAACATGTGTAACACTTGTCACAACTTTGATGAATGAGAAACTTGTGAGACACACTTCAAAGTTTAGCTTCTCTCCTTATGCTCCTTCAATTTCCATGCCACTCTCTCTCTCTCTCTCATTCTCTTCCTCCATTGAAGCTTCCTCTCTAAGCTTCTAATCCAAGGCACTCTCTTGGTGGTGAAGCTTCTCCTTCCATGGCTTATTCTCTAGTGGATGGAACCTCCTCTCACCTCTTCGCCTTTATCTTCCGCTGCAACTCCATGGCTGAAAATCACCATTGAAGGACCTTATTGAAGCTCAAAGATCTAGCCTCCATAGAAGCTTCTCAAGCAAGTTTCCATCAAAAGAGGTGCCTACAAGGAAAATGAAGGTGGAGATTGTAACTTCCCCAACAACTAGAGCTCATTCTTTAATGGAAAGCAGTTTAGTCACACTTCGGACACTGATGATGCTAGGATCTTCGAGTGTCAAATCGTGTGTGTCGCAACCTACCCTTCAGCCAGAGGGCGAGGCAAGATTCAAGGGTGCGTCTTCTAAAAAAGAAAATGCGCGGGAGTCACCACCAACATTTATTTGAGGAAAACATTAGAAAAACCAAAAAGGGGTTTGCAAATTTTAAGAATAAGGTTTCGGAAGTTGTTTACGCGCGAGGAAGGTATTAGCACCCCACGCGTCTATCACATGGGACGACAACCTTTAATCGAATGTGCAAAATCATGACTTCAATATTTATTTATTTTCTCTTTTTTATGTTTTTACTTTTTGGGGTCGATAAGAGCATTGCCCTTGCTCCTACATATCCTCAAGTGCGATGAGGAACCCAGACCTACGTAGTTCTTTACAAGCAAAAAAAATTTGTGTGTCGAGTTGATTTTAAACTTTTGAAAGGTACATTTTAACCAACAAAAATAAAAGAGACCGTTAAGGCATTGGACCTTGAACAGATTCAAGCGACTTTTGTGGATAAAAACTCAATTCATGTTGATTTCATCTTTGTTTCACTTATTTACTCTCAATCTCATTAAAAGACGATTTATGATGTAAATGATCGGTCAAAACTCACTTTACAAGAAGAAAAGAGACTACTGATGGTAGAAGAATGAGATGAAGATGTACAAAGCAATAAAGTGGCCCCTAAGGGTGCATAGATTGATTCCAAATCCTTAAAATAAATACTAACTGGATGATGAACGAAGAACACTGAACGAAGAACGATGTAGAAGTCAATTACGGTCGCAATTCGGTAGCGCCTCGGCCTAATTTTTCTCTTATTTCTTCTTTTTCTCTTCAAATTTCACTGAAACCTTTCAATGTTTGAAAGTTGAACCCTTTCTTCAGCCCCCTTCATGCCTATTTATAGGAAATGAGGGGGTTTGGTGGATTTGCAGCTCACCCAGGCAAGTTATTGCTTCAACATGAATTAACCTTGCTTGCCTAGGTGAGCTAGTTACTTCACCCTAAAGCTATTTGGGGGCCCAGGCAGGCTCTCTTAGGCGAGCCAGGGGTCAGAAAAAAACTAAAAAGGACCCTTTTGCCCTCATTTTTGGGTATTTTCTGCATTCTTTACCGAAACATTGAATAATCTTTTGTCTTGCGTGGCAACTGGTATCGAACAGCTCAATTCGGCTAGCGAGAATCAAAACATTAGCGAATGATAGTCCCCAGACGAAATTAGGGTTTGACAGTTGCCCCTTTTTACTTATCTTTTATTCAAAATGAAAAGCTAAGTAAAAACAAGGACACTAATTTCATCCCAGTGATCTTGCTATCCGACCGGCAACTGGCAAAAACCAAAGCGTGAAACCTGTCAAAAGAATAAATGTATGAAGTATCAAGAGCACCAAACGAAAGACTTTGAAGTCTTGAAATGTAAAAAAGATGTTGAAGTATTGACAAAAGACATTGAAGTCTTGAAATGTAAAGAATACGTTGAAGCCTTGACAAAAGACATTGAAGTCTTTGAAATGTAAAGGGCAGAAGACATTGAAGTCTCTTCAAGACAAAAGACTTTGATATGATAGTCTTTGAAATGTAAAGGGCAAAAGACATTTGAAGTCTCTACAAGACAAAAGACTTTGATAGTCTTTGAAATGAAAAGGGTAGAAGACATTTGAAGTCTTTGCAAGACAAAAGACTTTGATAGTCTTTAAAATGTAAAGGTAGAAGACATTGAAGTCTCTGTAAGACAAAAGACTTTGGTAGTCTTTGAAATGTAAAGGCAGAAGACATTGAAGCCTCTACAAGACAAAAGACTTTGATAGTATTTGAAAAGTAAAGGCAGAAGACATTGAAGTCTCTGCAAGACAAAAGACTTTGATAGTCTTTGAAATGTAAAGGCAGAAGACATTGAAGTCATTGCAAGACAAAAGACTTTGATAGTCTTTGAAATCTTTCACTAAAACATGAACACGCTTAGCAAAGAAACAAACCCCCAAACCGATCAGAACCAAAAATGAGATTTAAGACATTAACATTTCATTTCTAAAAGAACATTTGAAGAAACACTGGGTCCAACCGAATAGAGGAAAACACTCAACGTGTATAAAGTCTCACACAAGCAAGTGTTTCATCTTAATTCCAAACCATAGATATGTCATAAATTGACTTTGCAAGTCATTTCCCATCAAATCAAAGATAATATGCATAATTATCATGGATCAATGGGTCTTTATAAGGTCAGATTTTGGTAGGAAATTTGGCTTTGCTTGTTCTGGCTTTTCCCCTTTTTGTTTCGCTTTCTCTTTTGTTTGGTGTGGAATAGGAGGGCAGACACAAAGATTTGGTTTGTAACTAAAGTAGGTGATCACTTTACACATCCCCCATGTCTTAACCATGTTACTATTGCTCTTCTCTTTTATTTTTTTTCTTTCCGACAATTCTGCACATTGTTCAAACATTTTCTGGTCCAAAGAACTTGTTTTTCTTTTCTATTTTCCTTTGATCTTCTTCTATCTTTGATTGATTGATTCTTTCTCTCTCTCTTTTTTTTCCTTGATTTTTTCTTTTGCTTTCTTTCCTTATTGTTTTTGTTCTGTGTTTTTCTTTTGCTTTTCTTTTTTTTTTTCATTTTAATGAACACCTCTAACCCAAGATAATAGAAGCTTCACTTGGAAGACCCTCATACTCTCTCATCATAAGGTAAGGTTGGAAATTTTCATCCTAGGTCAAGGTTATGGAAAAAATTCGATGTTTGGCTCAAAAGGCCTACAAATGACGGGACATAATGTATGTCGGGATATCTGTTGGGCCAATGGCTTAGAAAGAAGGGAATGCCCAAATCATTTCCATGAAATGCATATTATGATAATTAGAAATTCATGAAAAATTAATCATAGCAAACATCCATGCGGACACTCAAATATAAGGCTTTTTGGCCACACAAACACTAAGGCTTAGGGTTCGTTTCCACATTCAGGCCAAACCAGTGTTTCAACGATTGCTCTTTTTATCAAGTTATACAAACATCCGAGTCCATTTTTGCATTTGGGAAAGTCTTTCGTTGTTTTCACCCTCTAGGTGCATATTTCTTTTTTCTTTTTTAAAAAAAAAACCTTTCGTGTTTTGATCCGTGAACTTTCCGAGGAAAACTGGTGATCACTTCTTTTTTTAAAAAAAGCATGTTAGTTATAGTTTGTTGTTTTGTTTTTCTTTTTTTTAGAAAAAAGTTTGTAACCTAGGCAAAGTTATCACCCGAGATTACACTTATCAAAGGGACAAAGGGCACGTGAAAGAAAAGAAACCATACACAAATCCCTTTTTTTTGTTTAGTTTATTATTGTTTCAAACAAACCATCACAATGAAATAACATGCCAACATATTGGAAGCGATAAAATAAAAAGGAGTTCCATCACAATGAAATAACATGTCAACATACTGAAATTGATAAAATAAAAACAAGTTCCATCACAATGAAATAACAAAAAAACCACTGAAAATGAAAAAAATAAAATAAAGATGAGTTCATAATTTTAAGCGATCCTGGTCAAGCGGCTCAGCCTCTTCAAAGGAAGACGTCCATCACATCGACCATGTCATCATCTTACTGAGCTCCATCTTCATCTCTTGGGGCCCATGTGGGTCCTGCCCCTACCTAAAAACTAGGTCTATCTCCAGGCCATGCAACTGTGGCCTGGAATTGCTCGGGAGTAGGCCACGAGTAAGGACTGGGATCTTGGCACTGCTGATGTAGGGTATACTAGTAAAAGCTATCATTCAACTGCACCTGGCCCTTATGATTGGCCGCCTGCTGGTCAGCCACATGCTACATATAGAGTTGCATCCTCTTCATGTGAGCAGAGATGGACTCTAGGGATGGTGGTTGTTGTAGAAGTGGCGGTGGTGTATCTGCTTCTGGCTGCTGCTGATAGTCCTACCCCTGCTGTTGTGCCTGCCTTGGCATGCAATACTTTTCTATGAAGGACCTGTTAATAGGAGGCCAGATGAGCTTTGTGGGCGTAGTCGACACCCCATAGAACTGGCAGAGACCCGTGATCAAGGCCGGAAATCCCAGTGCTCTGTTGGACTTTACTGGGTCCACTAGGTGTCTTGGAGGTGCGATCCCTGCAAATTGGTAAATGGCGTCCGAGATTAGCTAGGCCAAATGAATACTAACTTGGGTCAAGATGGCATAGACCGGCTAGCATTTTGGTAGGGGAAGAATAGAATTATGATCACTGGGGAGGATGTCACTGACAAGCAGTGTCATCCAGATATGTGTCAAGGTGGTCATGCTAGTGCACATGATCTGCACCCGTCTTCCTGTCACACTTCGTGCAAAGTCCTATCCTGGAATGCACAACAGTTGGCCTATGGCCTCTTCATCAAATCCCAAAGCCTGGCTCCTCCTCTCACTGAACTCGCAATGTTGCCCCCCTCTTCCAGGACCAACGTGTAGAAGCAAAGCTTCATGATGAATCAAGAGTGATTCAAAGATGTTTTGATGATAACAAAGATGATAACAAAAGATGATGACAAAGGTGATGACAAAAAGCTCAAAGGAATGAGTTCAAGATATTCAAGATAGAATCAAGAACACTTCAAGATTCAAGAGGAAAGTTGATTTCAAGAATCAAGAATCAAGATTCAAGAGATCAAGATTTCAAGAATCAAGATTCAAGAGATCAAGATTCAAGAATCAAGAGAAGGCTTAATCAAGATAAGTATGAAAAGGTTTTCTCAAAAATTGAGTAGCACATGGATTTTTCTCAAAACATGTTTACCAAAGAGTTTTTACTCTCTGGTAATCGATTACCAGATTGTTGTAATCGATTACCAGTAGCAAAATGGATTTGAAAAAGTTTTCAAATAAATTTACAACGTTCCAATTGATTTCAAAAAGTTGTAATCGATTACAATGTTTTGGTAATCGATTACCAGTGCTTTTGAACATTGAAATTCAAATTCAAATGTGAAGAGTCATATCCTTTCACATAAAAGCTTTGTGTAATCGATTACCAGTGATTGTTTTTGAATAAAATCAAAAGATCTAACTCTTCAAATAGTTTTTTGATTTTTTCAAATTGGTTTTTAACTTTTTCTAAAAGTCATAACTCTTCTAATGGTTGTCTTGACCAGGCATGAAGAGTCTATAAAAGCAAGACTTTGTTTTGCATTTCAATAATCTTGAATACTTTTCCAATCAATCTATTACAATTCTTTACAAGTCTTGAATCTCTTTGAACTTCTTCTTCTTCTTTGTACCAAAAACTTTCTGAAGTTTTTCTGGTTTTATAAACCTTGAAAACTTGTGCTATTCATCTTTTCATTCCCTTCTCCCTTTGCCAAAAAGAATTCGCCAAGGACTAACCGCCTGAATTCTTTTTGTGTCTCTCTTCTCCCTTTTCCAAAAGAACAAAGGAATAACCGCCTGAATTCTTTTGTGCCTCCCTTCTCCCTTGTCAAAGAATTCAAAACAACACAGTATGAGAATTCTTTTGATTCTTCCCTTTCCCTTATACAAAAGTTTTCAAAGGACTAACCGCCTGAGAATTCTTTTGTATCCCCATTCACAAAGTATCAAAGGTTTCACCGCCTGAGATCTTTGTCTTAACACATTGGAGGGCACATCCTTTGTGGTACAAGTAGAGAGTACATCTACTTGGGTTGTTGACTGAGAACAAGAGAGGGTACATCTCTTGTGGATCAGTTCTAGTGGAGGGTACATCCACTAGGTTCAAAGAGAACAAGGGAGGGTACATCCCTTGTGGATCTTTGCTTGTAAAAGGATTTTTACAAGGTTGAAAGAAATCTCAAGGACTGCAAGTCGCTTGGGGACTGGATGTAGGCACGGGTTGTTGCCGAACCAATATAAAAACTCTTGTGTGTTTGTCTTCTTCTTCCCTACTCTTTTACTTTCCGCTATGCATTTTAATTTCCACTTTTACTTTCTGTTAAGTTTCTCTTCTACTCCTCATTCTCTTAACAATTTAGTAAAAGCCTTAGAAGAGTAATTTTTAATTAGTAAAGGTTTAGGAATAATTAATTCAACCCCCCTTCTTAATTATTCTAAGGCCACTCGATCCAACACAACGGATACCCCAAGAACTGATTAATGGTATCTTCATCAAAAGGGACCCATTGGCCCCACACCCAGGAGCGCTTATCCCTGACTCCCTCCTCTATGTGCCATGCATTAGCATAGAATTCCATGACTATTTCTGGGTCATATTTAGCCATGGGCTGTGTCAGTTAAGTACATTGCCTCCTGACAACTTCCTCCTGGAACACAGTGTATTCTCCCTCTCTCAGTTGGACCCGTCTCTCCTTGAGGAAAGACCAACTCTTGATTGCTTCAAAGCGGCGTTGGTGTTCCTCACTTTGGAACCGGTGTCTGTCAAATTCTATGTCCGCTTGTGGAGCCGCATTAGATCCTTCTCCCACGGCGTCCTTCCATGCCCTCTTAGAGAGAAGCTTCTTTGGAGCCATTTCCTGCAAAGACACATCCATAAAAAGTTAGTTTGCATGAAACGCACAACCATTATTTCATTTATCTTAAGCAAGCAAAAGCCAACCAATTTTGGGCGGTGTGTGTTTCTTTTGCTAATTCCAAGTGTTATCGTGCTACTAATTAAAACAAATCACACACCGGTGCATATTATTATTTAAAAAAAAACATTCTACAACTACTTAGATGCAAAGTGCCTATCATAGTGTAGCAAGCTCAACCAATAATTAGGTTAATTCCACTCAATCACTTTCACATATTTATGTAATTCATGTATTTTGCATTCAAAACAAGGTCTAGATTTCTAGGCCTAGATCATGCTCTTGGCATTTTGATCTAACGGCCTAAGTTGCTCACACATTCCAAAAGATGGATGTATATGCATAAACTCATTTCACACTTAAATTCCACAATACATGAAATGGTCATTGAGGCATTTTATCAAACGGTTGGTGGGCACATGTTTAAGCATGTAAAATTGAGGAATGGAGAACAATATGACATCCTAATCTACAATAGGATCAAGGATAGGCCTAGGGCCATCCATTGTAGCCCTTAATCAAGTATTCAAGTCATGGATTCACAAACAATTTATCTCACAAACATTGCAAAGATCATAACAAATAAAGCACCAAGATACCACAAGGAAAAGGTAAAATTGAATGGAGATGGTACTTACTTGTGTGAGTTGAAAGGAATGCGAAAAAATGAAACCAAAAGTGCACAAAGGAAGTTTGGGGGCTATTGCCAATGGTGGCTCTCGTAAGCTCTTGGTGGAGGTTTTGATTTTGGGGAAGAATGGGGTGAAAATGGCTTCACCCCTACCCTTTTATGTTTTCACGATAGTCATGCTCGCCTAGGCAAGCTGGCCACTCGCCCATGCGAGCAAATTTAATTTTTTTGTTTTTGCAAAGTTGTGTTATTCATTGTTATATTTTCTCTCTTAAAATCCTATAATTGCATATAAACATAGGCAAATTCAAGATATACTTCAAGAAAATGAACAAGTATGAAACAGGAAATTAAATAGCAAAGTTAGAGATACTCAGTTGCCTCCTAGGAGCGCTTCTTTAATGTCTTTAGCCAGACGCAGGGTGATGATCGATTGATCATGGGCCTAGCACCTGTCCGTACTTTCCCCTAAGCTTGGACAAAGAAAGTGTCATCATGCAAAAAATGTGAAACAATACTACAAGATGTTTGTATTACCTTTCACTTGCCCTTAGTGCTTACCCAAATTAGTGTGTTGTTGACCATCACTCAAAATTACTCTTTATTCATCTTCTGATTTGCAGGATCCCGGATGACAAGATGCAAATGCATGCATGTCTATGATCGAACGTTAAATGTAACAATTAAACAGGTGTTATCGTGTTCAATTTTATTTAAACACTTATGGCACCCCGTTTTCAGAGGCCTCATTCTGGTATTCCTTGTCTTTGATGTATCATTTGATATCGAAGTACCAAGGCTTACCATCCTTCTTTTCTTCTATTAAACAGCAATGTGTAGGCTTGCCACGACATCTGAATTCGATGTACGACAAATCTTTGTGCGGGCTTAGCTGGAACATGGATGCTAGTGTGGCAAGGGTGTTGGCCATATGATTTTCCTCTTTAGGAATGTGATGAAAAGATATGTCATCAAAGAATTCTATCAACTTCCTGATGTAAGCCTGGTAAGGCACTAGTTTATGGTCTCTGGTCTCCCATTCACCCTTCAGTTGGTGAATTACCAAGGCCGAGTCCCCGTATACCTTGAGCAACTTGACCTTGAAGTCGATTGCCGCTTAGATCCCAAGGGCACACGCCTCATACTCAACTATGTTGTTTGTGCAGTTGAAACCCAATCTAGCCGTGAAAGGTATATATTTTTTGTTTGGGGAAACCAATACTGCCCCAACTCCATGGCCTAGTGCATTAGATGCGCTGTCAAACCACACGATCCATTTGTCCCCGTCTTCATCCTCTACTTCCTCCCCAAACAAGGTCATGATGTCCTCATCAGGGAATTCTGGATGCATAGGCTGATAGTCATTGATGGGTTGTTCAGCTAGGTAATCTGCCAAGGCACTCCCCTTTATCGCCTTCTGAGTGACACAAACAATATCAAACTCCAACAATAGAACCTGCCACCGAGCGATCCGTCCAATGAAAATGGGCTTTTCAAAGATGTACTTGACTGGATCCATTTAGGATACCAACCAAGTGGTGTAATTCAACACGTACTGCCTTAAACGGTGAGCCACCTACACCAAGGCACAACACGTCCTTTCTAGCAAAGAATAGTTCATCACAAATGTCGTGAACTTCTTGCTCAAGTAATAGACAACTTGTTCCCTTTTTTCCGGACTCGTCATGTTGTCCCAACACACACCCCATTGACTTATCTAACACAGTCATATACAGGATAAGGGGTCTTATGGGGACCTGTGGAACGAGCACATGAGGATTCATGAGGCACCGCTTAATCCTTTCGAATGCCATTTGACAATCATTGTCCCATTGGACGGATTGATTCTTACGCAATAACTTGAAAAGAGGCTCGCAATTGGCGGTCAGCTGTGATATGAACCTTGCTATGTAGTTCAATCGTCCCAGGAAACCTCGGACCTGCTACTTGGTGCGTGGCTCGGGCATTTCGAGGATGGCCTTTACCTTGTCTGGGTCTACCTCTATTCCTTTCTGACTCACGACAAAACCGAGCAACTTTTCATATTTGACCCCAAAAGTACAGTTTGCGGGATTCAACCTTAATCAGTATTTATGCAGCTACTTGAACAACTTTCGCAAGTTGACAAGGTGTTCCTCCTTGGTCTGTGATTTAGCGATCATGTCATCCACGTATACTTCGATCTCTTTATGCATCATGTCGTGGAATAACGCCACCATAGCCCGCTGGTAAGTTGCCCCAACGTTCTTGAGCCCAAAGGACATCACCTTGTAGCAGAAAGTTCCCTATAAGGTGACGAAGGTTGTCTTTTCCATATCCTCTGGTTCCATCTTTATTTGATTATAGCCTGAGAACTCATCCATGAAATAAAATAGGGCAAAATTGGTCATGTTATCTACAAGGATATCAATGTGCGGCAAAGGAGAGTTATCCTTTGGACTGTCTCGGGTTAGATCCCGATAGTCCACGCACATTCACACCTTTCCATCCTTTTTAGGGACTGGCACGATGTTGGCAACCCATTATGAGTACCGAGCAACGGCCAAGAAGCCAACGTCAAATTGCTTTTTCACTTCTTTTATTTTTAGGGACATCTCAGGCTTCATCCTCCTCAGCTTTTGATTTACTGGGGAACACTCGGGATTTAGAGATAGTTTGTGTTGTAAGATGTCGGAACTCAAACTAGGCATATCTTGGTAGGACCAAGCAAAGATGTCTTGGTAGTCTTGCAACAGAGCCACCAATTCATCTCGAACGTTTGTGGACATGCCAATGCCGACCATGACTTCCTTTCTTTCTTCGCCAACACATAAGTTCACAACTTTTGTTTCCTCTTGGTGTGGCTTCACTTCAATTTCTTCTTGCTCGACCATTCTTTTCAACTCTGGAGGAAGCCCCCAATCCTCATCTTTTCCTTTCTCGACTTGAAAATAAACATCCGGGTCCTCAGTATCACTTCTTTCACAGGACTTATTGTTGGATTTGTGTCAAATCATTTAATCGCAACAAAAAAAAATATGCAAAAGAATGAAAATAGACAAAAGTACAAGATGGAACTCATCAAATGAAAAAGGGTTGTGTATTTATAATTTGTGGGATATGCCCAAACATTAAGCAGCCATGGAAATTTCAGGTTGTTTGACGACTTGCCAGTTCCCCAATTCAAACTCTGGACAACACGACCGCACCCAATTTGGTTGGTCTTGAGGGGTTTCTTCGTTTATCATGGCAACCCGTCCCTCGCACATCCACCCTGTGCTGACGAAGCTTTCATCGATGTGAAAAAAGGGGACTCTTTCCACTTGTAGCCCTTGCGGATGAGCCAAGCTTCTCTCCCTCTTTTCTAAGGCGATTCTCCTCTTGTCGGCACGCGTAGGCTTGTAACCCAATCCGAACCTTCCGCGATTCTTCGTGAACTCCACCAAACTTGCTATGCCATTCTCGTTTCAGCCTAAACCCATTATGGGCTCTTATCCGTGCCCCAACATAACCCGAGCCACCATTAAAGCGGCACCAGATGAGCACGGCTGCACTAGGAAAGACTCCACGTAAGCATTGCTCACAACTTCCAGTGCCTGGAAGGAAGTTTCCAATGGCTCCTCTGTACCCTCAACATAAGGAGTAGAAGAAGGACAACTTAGGAGTATGTCTTCTTCTCTCGAAACTATAATCAGTTTTCCCTCCACCACAAATTTTAACTTCTGGTGTAGTGTTGACGGGACTACCCCAACCGAATGAATCCAAGGCCGGCCTAATAAGCAACTATAGGTAGGATTATTGTCCATTACTTAAAAGGTAATTTGGCACACGTGGGGCCTGATTTGAATCGGGAGATCAATCTCTCCCCTTACATCCCGGCCACTGCCATCGAAAGCCCGCACTACCATGGAGTTCGGTCTCAGGTGCGATGCGTTAAACAACAGCTTGTTCAAAGTAGCCTTGGGCATGACATTGAGGGAAGAGCCATTGTTGATGAGCACTTTGGCCACTATGTGGTCCAAACATTTGACAAAAACGTGCAAGGCTCTGTTGTGTCCCCTGCCCTCGACGGGTATCTCTTCGTATGCAAAAGTGAGGTTGTTGTTGGCCGTGATATTATTGACTATACCCCTAAAATCCTCCACGGATATGTCTTGAGCAACATGGGCCTCATTCAAAATCTTGACCAACAACGCCCGATGAGGCTCGGAGTTCATAAGCAGTCCCAACAGAGAAATCCTAGTTGGGGTTTTCTTTAATTTTTCAATCACCTTGAACTCACTCTATTGGATGATCCTTAGGAACTCGGTCACCTCCTCAGTGGATATTCCCTTCTTGCTAAAGTCGTTCCCTTCCTCGGCAATCTTTCCAACCAAGACCTCGTCATTTGGGGTCAAGCCCGCCTTATCGCTCTCGCCCACATCCGCCTTTGCTTTCCCTTTTAGGTCTTTGGACCGCACCAGTAGTTTGGGCGCCACGAAGATCCGCCTACTTCGTGTCATGCCATTCGTACTAGATATGTTTGTGACTTTAGTGGAGGACAAATCATCCATAACATGTACGAAGGATGCATCCTTCCTTCCATCGGGTCCTTGTGCGGCATACTTTCATGGCACTGCCTTATCACTTTTGTAAGGGAAGGGCGGAGGCTTCTTAACTGTAACGGGCTAGAAACCTCGGGGCTTCTGAGTGGTGACATCCCTAGTGAAGTGGATCACCAAAGGCTTAGGCTTACTCGGGTTTTTATCATCTGACTGCATGCATACATCCCCCTCACCTTTTCTCACATTGCAGACTTTAATTTGGCCCTTATCCATCATCCCTTGTAGCAACTCTTCCGCCATTGAGCATGTCTCCACATCGTGTGATGCCCCTGGATGCATTAAACAAGAATCACCCTTGTCACCATCAAGGTGAATAATACCAGCTTCGCACAGTGCTTCCAAAATGAAACTTCTAGAGGTTAACACGTCTCCCATTTGCTTCAGCCCTCGAGGCTCCCACTTTTTCATTGCATTAACCCACGAAGCTCTGATACCACTTGTTAGACAAGTGGCCTCAGATATCTTAAGAAGGGGGGTTGAATTAAGATATCAAAGACTATTTCCTCAATTGAAATTTTAACTTTCCTTTTTAAAATTTTCAATGTACCCTTATTATGAATTACTAAAAAGACAATTTAAAATAAACATTTTAATGCAAAAGACAAATAACAATAACTAAAAGAAGTTTAAAGGAAGAGAAAGTGCAAACTCAGTTTATGCTAGTTCGGCCATGCCCTATCCCTACGTCCAGTCCCCAAGCAACCCATTTGAGATTTCCACTATCTTGTAAAATTCCTTTTACAATGTCTGAACCACACAAGGACAACCCTTCCTTTGTGTACAGATAACCTTACAACAAGAGACCCTCGGTCCCTTAACTAGTTCTCTTTGAATTAGAAAAGGAAGAAGAAGAATTCTCTCTTTTAAGAGAAAGATAATACAATGAAGATCACTCAATAATTCCTTATTGAATTTGCAAGTGTTTTGGCCAAGGAATTTTTTTTAGAGGATAAGACAATTTGATTTTTGAGAGGATAAGATTTTTTTTGTTCAGTAAAAACTCTGATGAAATTCATGTCCCAAGTCACCTATATATAGGCCATTGATGGCCATTCAAAATCATTTGAAAAGATGTGACTGTTGGGAGTTATTTTTGAAAATTCCTCACTGGTAGTCGATTACCAAAATGGTGTAATCGATTACACAGTTGTTTTCTGAAGAGTTTTGACTCTTCACATTTGAAATTTGAATTTTAACTCTAGTAATCAATTACATACACTCTGTAATTTATTATAGGCTTTGAAATTTAAATTCAAATTTCTAAAGGCTGTTTTAAAACGTTCAAAACTTCTGGTAATCAATTACATGCCTTGTGTAATCGATTATAAGCTTTCAAAAATATTTAAAAACATTTTAAAAACATTTCAGAAAGCATTTTGGCCATTGGTAATCGATTACAACCTTTGGTAATCGATTACTAGAGAGTAAATACCACTTTCATGAGTTCTTAAACACTTTTGAAAAAAAAATCCTTTGGCCATAACTTGTGCATCATCAATTTAGAAACTCTTTGTAAGACTCTAGAGACTAGATTCATCATTTATCTTGGATTTCTTGGAGTCTTGTCTTGGATCAAACATGAGAAGCGCGTTTATTTGGCATCATCAAAACTTCATGACATATTTGCTTCTACAAAGGATTGGTCCCTAAAGCTATATGAAGCTTTGTAGGCATACAGAACAACATACAAAGCCCTCACAGGACTTACACTTTTCCAGTTGGTCTATGGAAAATCTTGTCACCTACTTGTTGAGTTGGAACATAAAGCTTTTTGGGCATCAAAATTTATGAACTTCAACTCAAATACGACTAGTGAACATAGGAAGCTCCAACTCCATGAATTGGAGCAACTGAGGGTTCAAGCTTATGAGAATTCCAATCTTTATAAGCAAAAAGTAAAAATCTATCATGACAAAAAGCTATCAAAAAGGAATTTTCAGCCTGGTCAACAAGTATTGTTATTTAATTCTTGATTAAGATTATTTCTAGGTAAGCTAAAATCCAAGTGGTATGGACCATTCATCATCAAAGAAGTTATGCCACATGGAGCAGTGATATTGGAGGACCCAACCACCAAAAGGACATGGATCGTGAATGGAAGCAAAATCAAACACTACCTAGGTGGAGATTTCGAGAGGATAATCATTGTTGTCCAGCTACAAGAGGCTTGAACCACAACAAAGACGTCCAACTATAAAGACGTTAAAGAAGTGCTCCTGGGAGGCAACCTAGTATTTCTAAACCCTACTTTTTAAATCTTCTTGTCGTCTGATTTCATACTTGTGTTATTTAAATATTTGTTTGTTTGAACTATTTCTAAATTGAAATTCTGATACAGAGGTCAGATGTCGTACCAGATGTCACGACATCACGTTTCAGAACATGCAGAATGTATATTTGACTGTATGAACAGATTAAACAAGTAAATAACACAAGAGAATTGTTAACCCAGTTCGGTGCAACCTCACCTACATCTGGGGGCTACCAAGCCAGGGAGGAAATCCACTAAAATAGTGTTAGTTCGAAGATCTAACAGCCACTGTTTACAACCTTCTCACCTAACCACTACCCGTGCAATCTCTACCTAAGAGCCACTCTTAGATATGAGAAACCCCTCTCACTCCCTCTCAATCACTCTCCCGTGTTTACAATTAATTCAAATACACACCAGAGATTGCTCTCTGAACAATAGAGATCAACTCCACACACTATAGAGATCAACTCTACACACTCAGGTCCAACACTTGATGTTAGAGTAACATCAAGGTGGCTCACAAAACACTCAAGTCCCAAAACTCACAAAATAACTCTTCAATCCCGGACTTGGTACAGAACTCGTGCAGCCTCCATGTTTTTATAGCAGTGTGTGGGTCTGGGCTGCAACAGCTTGTGCTGGATGAGATCTATCATTCTTCCTGAAAATCTGCACTTAAAGAACTAAAAGATAACGTTTGATCTTTTAGTTTTTATCTTTAATCTTTAATCCCTGAACGAACTCTTCTAGTTTGTAATTAGAACTTTAATTATCTTTTAATTCGTTCCTAAAGATAGATCATCTAATCTCTTGCTAACTGCACAATAATCTGTTAAAGATATAACAGATTTATATGTCCAGTATTTTCGGGCAAGATGTCCTGGACATCGTATCCGACATCGTGGATCCTGCAACTTCAATGCTTTTAGCAACTCCAGTATTTTCGGGCAGGATGTCCTGGACATTGTATCCGACATCGTGGATCCTGCAGCTTCAATGCTTTTAGCAATTCCAGTATTTTCAGGCAGGATGTCCTGGACATTGTATCCGACATCGTGAATCCTGCAGCTTCAATTCTTCATTTGACACTTTATCTTGCCTTGTGCATTGTGCAGCCCGATCTTATTCTTTGACATAACGTTGGACATCATGTGCAGCAACTCCAGCTTTCCTTCATTGTCTAAGTGCTTATGTTTTAACAAAATCTTAGCCAATCTTTTAAAGCTTAGTAAAGCTAAGCACTAACATAAATATTTTAGGATTCTCATTTTTATAAGAGATTATTTTTTCAAAAAAAAAAAAATAGACCCTTAACCCGCTTGGGCGAGTGAACGTTTGCGAGAAAAATAAAAAGAGGGGTGAAATCAGATTTCACCCCACTCATTTAAAAAACTCAACCTTCTTCATCTTAAAACATGAAGGCTATGCCTTCAACAACCAGAAATTCATCCAAGTGCCACTATTTTCTTTAATTTTCGCACTTCATTTCATCTCATTCAAGTAAGAACCATGTTCTATCTAAATTTCACATTTTGTTTATGTGTTATTTGATGAATTGTGCTTTCCTTTCAAGGAAATGCAATTTAAATTTTTGTATGATTGGATGATTATTTTTTCAAAAGATGTGTTGTTCTAAATCATAATAGGCTCACTCTTTCTTTTCTACTTGTTGCATTTTTCTGATTATGCTCAATCCTTCAGTTAGACATGCCTAAACGTGTGCACACCAAGTGTTCGATAAAATGTCACAATGGCTAGACTATGTTTTCTTTTAAATTTTGAATGTTTAAACATGTTTAGTCATTACTTTAGGTGTGATATCAACTCAAATTGATAACTTAAATGGGGTTGTGAATTGAGTTTCAAAATTATCATATTTCCTTAAAATGCAATTACATGAGTTGTTAGTGGGCAAATATATTTGTTGGGTTTGATTGACCACCATTTTCTTTTTAAATTGCTGCATTTGGGAGGATTGAATTGTTGTTTAAAATATTTTTTTGGATTGAACTTTCACACACATTGACTTCTTGGTTGCTAACAAAATTGACCAATTCACAATGGCTAGCTATTATTTGAAAAATAATTTTTTCTAAAATTCTAGTTCAATTTGTCTTTGTTACATATGACTCTAAAGAAACTCCTCTCTAGGAGAGCTAGGAAGATCACTGCAGGAGAAGGATCTAGCACAACTCCACCTGTAGAATTTGATTTGATGGACACTGCTTTCTTATTGAGGAACATCAATGCTGCTTTGAAGTGATGAAAGATTAGTCTTTCCTCAAGGAAAGAAGGGTCCAATTAGCTAAGGGTGAGTATATGGAATTCCAAACAGAGATTGCTAGGAGGCATTGGACACAACATGTAAAGCCCATGCCTAAATATGACCCTGAAATTGTCATGGAATTTTAAGGAAGGTGTTATGGATAAGTGCTCCAAAGTGTGTGGCCAATGGATTCCTTATGACACAGATGCCATCAACCAATTTTTAGGGAATCCATTAATCTTAGAGGAGGGGCAAGAATGTGAAAACACTGCAAGAAGAAGTCAGTTTATAGGTTTTCACGAAGAAGTTACAGGACATCTACTTTGCTTCCTAGGATGTGATTTTGTACGGAGCATAGCAGGGAAGTGGTTGCAAATCATGCGCAACAATATGACGACTCTGACTTAAATCTGGATGACTTTCCTTCTTAGTAATATCCTTCTGAGTGACCACAACTTTGATCTTACCCTACCTAAATGTTAGTTGGTCTACAATATTATGGAGCATATCAGAGTTCATGTGGCCCAACTCATTTCAGATGTTGTCCATCAGTTTGTTGGTACTGAGCCACCTAGGAACCCAGTGGACCCATAAAAATCCAACAAGGCACTGGGATTTCCTGCCTTAATTACAGGTCTCTAACAGTTCTATGGAGTATCGGTACACCAACAAAGCACATCTGACCTTCGATTAACAGATCATTTATTGAAAAGTATTGCATGCAAAGGCAAGTACGACAAACAAAGAAGGATCAGCAGCATCAGCCAACAACAAATGCACCACCACCACCTCCACATCAGACACCATCCTTGGAGTCCATCTCAGCTCACTTGCAATAGATGCAAAAATTTCTTTGTAGTTTATACCATCTTGTTGTGACTAACCTTTAGCAACTAACCTTGCTTTGTTTCTCACAACCTTACCATTTTTGTCCAATTTGTTGCAAAAGACCTATTTTGCTCCAATTGCTTTCTTTCCTTTTAGTAGTTCAACTAGCTTACAGACATCATTCTTTTGAAACTAGTCAAGCTCTTCTTGCATCACTTTCACCCGGCTTTCATCTTGCATGGCATTGTCAATATGTTTGGGTTCCATTTCAGAAATTAGTGCAATGTGTCCTTGTGTTCTGAGGGATGATCTTCTTTGAACATGATTTGTTGGATCGCCTATGATTTGACTTTCTGGATTATTTTTTCTCATGATGTGTTGAAAGGGTCTCATACTTCAGCTTGAACTTCTTGTTGAGTAGATGCTACTATCTCTAGTTCCTGTCTAGATGAGCTAGTTGCTATAAAACTTTCATCTAGCTGTAAATCTACAAAAGACTAATCTAGCTCTAATAAATATTTATCGGGCTTATTTTGTCAAACTTTATATGAATAGCCTCTTCAACAACTAAGGTTCTTAAGTTATACACTTTGAATGCCTTTGAAGTTTTCGAGTATCCAAGAAATATCCCATTGTCACTTTTGGAATCAAATTTTCCCAAGTTATGCTTTGTATCAAGACTAAAACATCTGCATCCAAATGGATGAAAATATGATATGTTGGATTTTCGTCCCTTTCACAATTCATAGGGAGTCTTTTTCAAGATAGGTCATATGTAAATTTTGTTTTGAAGGTAACACGCAGTATTCGAGGGTTAAAACTATTTCCTACCTTAATTACAGGTCTCTGACAGTTCTATGGAGTATCGGTCACACCAACAAAACACATCTAACCTTCGATTAACAGATCATTTATTGAAAAGTATTGCATGCAAAGGCAAGTACAACAAACAAAGAAGGATCAGTAGCATCAGCCAACAGCAAATGCACCACCACCACCTCCACATCAGACACCATCCTTGGAGTCCATCTCAACTCACTTGCAGAGGATAGAGCTCCAGATGCACATATACATGCGTCATTTGGCTAACCAACAGGTAGCGAATCATAGGGGCCAAATGCAGTTGAATGACAACTTCTACCATTACACACTGCACCAGCATCGTCAGGATCCTAGCCCTTACCCTTGGCCTACTCTTGAGCAGTTTAGAGTCATTGTTGCATGGCCTGGAGACAAACCTATTTTTCAGGAAGAGGAAAGACCTATAGATGCTCAAGGAGCAGCCTAAGGAGATGGAAAGCTAAGGATGATGAAGACATGGCGGATTTGGTTGATTATTTCATTGGAGGAGACTGGGCACCTCACCCATGATCTTCAAAAACTCGTGAACTTATCTTTATGTTTATTTATCATTTTGTATTAAAATTCAACACTTTATTACCTTATTTACTTACACAAGTTTATTTTGATTAAATTACGTGTGCTTTGATATTATGTTAGTATAGTTATAGATTAAAACTCTTTTTGGGAGTTAAAAAGAAATTTTTTTGAACACAAAATGCTTTGGAAAGAATCAACAACTAGTATTTTTTAAACTTATTTTTGGATCAAAACACAAACAAAAGGATTTTTTTGTTGAGAATGAAAACAATGAAGGAATTTCCCAAAAACAAAATGAATTCAAATGTTTTTGCATGGACTTGATAAAAGAACAACTTTCAAAACACTGATTTGATTTGAATATGGAAACAGGCCTTAAGCTTTAGTGATTGTGCGCAACCACAAATTTTACATTGAGTGTCCTCATTGATATGTTCTATAGTTGATTATGCATGAATTTCTAATTGTCATAACATATGAATCATGGATATGATATAGACATTCTTTCTTTCTTTACATTTTAAGTCATTGGCCAAACAATTATCCCAATGTATATTATTTTATCATTTGCAAGCTCTTTGAGCCAAACACTTGATATTTTGTTGAAACACTAACCTAGAATAGAAGTTTCCTACCTTACCGTAGGTTAGGAGAGCAAGGGTGTTTCAATGGAGATTTCTATCATTTGGTGGCTAATATGATGTAAATACTTTGTTTTTATGGGTATTAAAGAAAATTAAATATTTATCAGAAAAGAAAAAAAGAAAAATAAAGAAAAAAGAAAAATAAAAGGAAAAACAAGTTCTTTATGGATAAATAAATGTCTGAATCATGTACATAGTTGTTGTAAATATCTAAATAGAAAGAAGTGATAACTTGGTTGAAATGAAAAAGGATAGGAACTGATCATTCATTTAAATTACTAGCTACATTTTTATGTCTGCTCTCCTATTCTCAAGTTATGTTTTAATATCCAGAAACACCAAGATTTCCTTCAAAACTAGGCCCAACCTTAAAAAGACCTATTGATCCATGATGATTATGCTTATCTTTGATTTGATAGGAAATGACTTGCAAAAATTGATTTATGACATATCCTTGATTGGAATTAAGAGGTTTTCCTTTGTTTGAATGAATCAAGTGTTTCCTCCTATGTGAGATTTATACACCTTTGAGAGGTTTTCCTTTGTTTGAATGAATCAAGTGTTTCCTCTTATGTTCTTTATAAACAAAATGCAAAATGATCTTAATCTCATTTTTTTGGTTCTGTAAATTTCATCTTTGCGCTTTCATTTCTCATTGTTGCATTTTGAAAAAATGTTGTTTTGATTAGTTGGGTGATTGATTCTTTACAAAGCATGTTCATAATTTTTGAAGCATATTTATACTATTATTATTAGTAATTTTTCTTTACTTTTCTTAAGGACAAGCAAGATTCTAGGTTGGGGGAGTTTATAAGTGCCAAATTTAAGTTATTTTTGGGATAAAATTGTTAGCACTTATCCTTTAGTTGTAATGGTTTTCTTATAAACTACCCTTAAAACTAGTTGTTTATATACATTGTACATTTACTAATATTGTTGTTTAAATATGAAATATTCATCCATGATTTTGTAGGTTTTGGTGGTTGTTTGTTAGATCCAAAACAAATCCAAAAGGAAGGGAAAATGGTCTTTTCATGAATGTTTCTGACCCAAAATTTGCCCAGGCTAGCATCCAACTCGCCTAGGCTAAGATTTAACTTCAGCCCTAAGCAAGCAATTCACTTGGGCGAGGTATAGCTCACCTAGGCAAATTTCCCCTGCACTCCTTGGTTGTTTTCTATAAATAGCCATGCATGGTTGAAGGGAAAATCCATCCAACAGCCTTCAAATACTAGAGAAAACATAGAAGAAGGAAGAGAAGAGGAAAAATTGATCCGAGGCATTGCAGAGTTGTGACCGTGGATCTCTTCCTTCGTCATTTCTCTTGTTAGTCTTGTGCTCTGCACAATGATTAGTTAGTTTTTCTTAAGGATTGGATGTAATCTTTGTACCCTTATGCATCCCTTTTGATATTATATATGTATTAATCTTTTCTACTCATTATTGGCAATTTCATTCTACTCTTAATGCTTGATTCTATTTGATCACTAGTGTCATGAAATTGGATTTTAAGTGAGACTGGAAACTATTCTTAGAATTTGAATTGAATGATTTTACTCTTTACTTTACGTTGTTAGGAATAGAACATAACATTTTGATTGCAAAAAGCACGAGAATATAATTGTCATGCTAAGATATTTACTGCATATGTGAGGGATTGATATTTTGTAAATACTCTTAGGTTCCAAGTGCGAGGAATCGACTTGGGATAATTATGTATATATCAATAATGTTAGAAAATGTTTTATACATATTAATCTTACTAGGATACTAATGGTATAAATGATAAAATCCAATCCTATGTTTTCTTGAATTAATTTATGGTCGTTGTCATTATTTCCGTAATTTACATATTTTCGACACACTAAATTTCATTATTTCTGTATTTTCCACATTTTCGTTATTTTCGTAAATCTGTTAGTTTTACTTTTCTTTTACTTAAAGTTATCTTTAGTTAATCAAATAAAAAACAAATGACATTTGATTTAATTTGTACATAACTATTAAACTAATAACCTTTATCTGAATGAATTAAGTAAACTCGAGTACATGTGGAGGCGAACTCTTTTATAAATGTGAAACCTACAACGACAATTGGTACACTTGCCAAAAGTCCTAACAACCATCTGCTCCCACGAACACAAAGTTTGAGATCATCACAGGATCCAAACACAAACAACATACGGAGTGAGTTATCACATTCCTAACTAATAAATAGAAATGGAACAACATAGATATACTTATCGTATAAATGAAATACAACTTACTTAAACACATCTCACGTCATTCCACCACTTATCGCGATTCTGCAACAAATATATTAAGACTTAATCCTATATGCAATGTGGTACTATGTCAGTGAAAAACCTCGTCGGACGCCTAGGAGTACATGACAAGACAGATCACACACTGGTAAGTCAGGTCATTCTCACTAGGTAAAATCATAGGGAGATCAGTCAGGGTCACTCTATTTTGTGAGAATTCTCCAACCATATGGGATTAGCATAGTCTTCAAGGAACATTCAAACTGAGTGTATTTACCCCCAAGCCCTATACTCTGAAGAGTCCATCAAGGCCTCTCCCTCATGATTCAGGTTCAACCCAGAAAACATTTTAGCACGCATACTCTATCTATGAATTGTACTAAACACATAACTTAATTGTTCTCAAAATAATTTTAACTTACCGCACCTCAAAGTGATTAAAGTCGTCGAGTTCCCATAGTGGATGATGTACCATCATTTTCTTCTATTTTCTAAACCGTTTTTGCACCATTTTAATTACTGATTGGTCTTAATTGTCAATTAATCAGGCAGTTTTATTATTTGGGCTCATTTAGCTAATTTGATGTTTTTAATCTAATTTCAGGAATTAATGAAACATTGGGCTTAATCCGGATTTTGGTTATGGACTTGAAGAGGGCAAATAAAGCAGCGCTTACCTTAGTTAATTTCTAATTAGGAAATTTCGCAATTTTATTTTATGTTGTTCAGTGTTTATTTCGTTTTGGGCCAAAGTATTGTAATAGGGCCCAGTGACTTTGAGTGACTCTTTTTAAATAGCAACCTTGGGATTCGTGCAAGGCCATTCTGTTATGCTATTTTATTATTCAGAACTTTTGTTTTAGGTTTCTACGTTTTTCTGTTCTAAGGCTACTGTTTTCGTTCTTAATGCAATTTTCCGTTTTCTGCTTCTAATTACAATTTCGTTCCTGCTTCTTCTTCTACTTTCATTTACGTTTCTGTTTCATTTACATTTCTGTTCATTTACGTTTCTGCTTCATGTTTCATTTGCGTTTTCTGTTGAATCTATGGAAGGCTAGTTTTTCTGGTGTTGTTTCCTTTTGAGGACGAAGCCCAACTCTCTTTGAGGTTTCGTTTGTAATGTGGTTTCCTGGCAGTTTTCCCTTCACCAGTTATCCCAAATTCGTGAACATTAATCAGTGCACGCTTCATGTTCGATTAATTGCCTCTGAGCCTAACTTGTGTTCATGCTTAATGGACGAAGGGCTAACTGGTGTATGTGGTGCCTAATCACGTATTGACAACCCTAAGTTGATTTTCGCTTAGTAAATTGAAATAGGGTTGAATTAAGTGGTTGACTGTTAGGGACGAATTCTCCATAACCCAGGATAAGAGAATGGCTTCTGAATCAGAGGAAACAACCCGTTTTTAATATTAGTAGTTTCATATTCCAGTTTACTTGTTCTGCTCTTTAATCACAAAACAAACAACCCCCCCCCCAATCGTTACTGTTACTGCGCAAGTATATTATGAACATTTGGTTTGTCATTGCTCGTTGGGAAACGACCTAGGATCACTTCCTTGTTACTTCATTTTCATGTTTATTTGATTCGGGTATGGCCTCGATCAAATTTGACACCATTGTCGGGGAGCAGTGTCCAAAGGTTCATAATAGCTAACTAGCGTTGTGTTTTTAATTCCTTCGTGTTTTAGGTTTAATTGTTAGTATTGTGTTAGTATGTGTGTTAGTGTTGTTTAGTGTCCTGGTATTTTGTTTAGTGTGTGTTCTGTTTCAGTTTTCCTATTAAGCGCTTCCCCTGTTTCAGTTTTGGGTGTTTTGCAGTGAATAGTGTTTTGCGATGGACTTAGCGACCACTTTTGCTTGCGGCAAAACAGAGTAGTAGTAGAAATCAAGTAGCGACGGATTTAGCGACCACCCATGCTGAATTATTTGAGATTTTTTGTTTTAGTAGCTAGAGTTGTTATTTTTGGCTGAATTTTTTTGTGGTAACTTCTTTTAATATATATTTTGTGGGAAAAATAGCTAGAGCCTTTAGTTTGGTCAGATTTGAAAGTTCCAAAAAAGTAGCAAATTTTGTGTTTGTCGAAACTTCAAACGGCCATAACTTTTGCTCCGGTTATCAGAATCGCAATTATTATATATGTATTTGGGGTAGAAAAAAATTTCCTATGCTGTGGAAGCCTGCCATAGGTTGGCTGAGGTCTCCATCATCCAAAAATAGTGATTCTGTCAAAAGTTTTTTATTTTTCAAGTTTTATTCATTTATTTTTCTTAACCTACCATTTTTAGCTTCCATAGTTAGACTTTGAATTTTTGCCTGAAATTTTTTGTTCTATCTTCTCATCATTTTATAAGGTTGCTCACAAAATTTCAAGTCATTTGGATATCATTTGAGGGTAGCTGTAGTTCAAACCTGCACCTTTATTTACATGACAAAGCAACTAGTGTGCATGCTGAATGTAGTGTATGACTAGAGGAAATCCATTTGACTTGCAACCCTTTGATCCTGAGATAGATAGGACATTTCATAGATTAGTTAGGCATCATTTTATACCTCTTGATCATTCTGAGCATTCCATTACTGGTGAATCTGTGCATTCTGTTATTGGTGATTTTGAACATCCTGATTTTGAGCATTATAATTTTGAGCATTCCGATTCTGAGCATTCTGATTTTGAACATTCTGAGAACATGGCACAACCTCCACCCCGTGAGAGGACTCTAAGGGAAATGGCTGCACCTGATTTCACCTACGAAAGCTTGTGCATCCAATACCCTGATGAGGATGTCCCATATGTTCTTAAAACTGGACTGATCCATTTGCTTCGAAAGTTTCATGGCCTTGTAGGTGAAGACCCGCACAAACATTTGAAAGAATTTCATATTGTCTGCTCCACCATGAAACCCCCAGATGTCCAAGAGGATCACATATTTCTGAAGGCTTTTCCTCATTCATTAGAGGGAGTGGCAAAGGACTGGCTGTATTACCTTGCTCCAAGGTCCATCACGAGCTGGGATGACCTGAAGAGAGTATTCTTAGAAAAAAATTTCCCTGCTTCCAGGACCACAACCATCACGAAGGATATCTCAGGTATTAGACAACTCAGTGGAGAGAGCCTGTATGAATACTGGGAGAGATTTAAAAAACTATGTGCCAATTGCCCTCACCATCAGATTTCAGAGCAGCTGCTTCTCCAATATTTTTATGAAGGACTCAGTAATATGGAGAGAAGTATGATAGATGCTGCCAGTGGTGGAGCCCTTGGAGACATGACTCCTGTTGAAGCCAGAAATTTAATTGAGAAGATGGCTTCCAACTCCCAGCAGTTTAGCGCCAGAAATGATGCTATAGTCATTAGAGGAGTGCATGAGGTAGCTACAAACTCAGCTGCATCATCTGAAACTAAGAAGCTTGAAGGCAAATTGGATGCATTGGTTAACTTGGTAACCCAGCTGGCCTTGAACCAGAAATATGTACCTGTTGCAAGGGTCTGTGGTTTGTGCTCCTCTGCTGACCACCATACAGACCTTTTCCCTTCCATGCAGCAACCTGGAGCAATTAAGCAGCCCGAAGCTTATGCTGCTAATATTTACAATAGACCTCCTCAACCTCAGCAGCAAAATCAACCACAGCAGAACAATTATAACCTCTCCAGCAACAGATACAACCCTGGATGGAGGAATCACCCTAATCTCAGATGGTCTAGCCCTCAGCAACAACAACAACAGCCTGTTCCTTCCTTCCAAAATGCTGCTAGCCCAAGCAGACCATACATTCCTCCACCAATCCAACAACAACAACAGCGCCAGAAACAGCCAACAGTTGAGACCCCTCCACAACCTTCCCTCAAAGAACTTGTGAGGCAAATGACTATGCAGAACATGCAGTTTCAACAAGAGACCAGAGCCTCCATTCAGAGCTTAACCAATCAGATGGGACAATTGGCTACACAATTGAATCAACAACAGTCCCAGAATTCTGACAAGCTGCCTTCTCAAGCTGTCCAAAATCCCAAAAATGTCAATGACATTTCATTGAGGTCGGGAAAGCAATGTCAAGGACCTCAACCCGTAGCACCTTCCTTATCTGCAAATGAACCTGCCCAACTTCACTCTAACCCAGAAAAAGGTAATGACAAAAATTTACCTAACAATTTCTGTGCAGGTGAATCTTCCACTGGTAATTCTGATTTGCAGAAGCAGCACATCCCTCCTCTTCCATTCCCTCCAAGAGCAGTTTCCAACAAAAAAATGGAAGAGGCAGAGAAAGATATCTTGGAAACATTCAGAAAAGTAGAGGTAAACATACCTTTGCTGGATGCAATAAAGCAAATTCCAAGATATGCAATATTCTTAAAGGAGCTGTGCACTAATAAGAGGAAGCTTAAAGGAAGTGAACGAATTAGCATGGGCAGAAATGTCTCTGCATTGATTGGTAAATCTGTTCCTCAAATTCCTGAAAAATGCAAAGATCCAGGTACATTCAACATACCTTGTATTATAGGGAATAGTAAGTTTGACAATGCCATGCTAGATTTAGGAGCTTCTGTTAGTGTTATGCCCCTGTCTATTTTTAATTCTTTATCTCTAGGTCCCTTGCAGTCAACTGATGTGGTAATTCATTTAGCTAATAGAAGTGTTGCCTATCCTATTGGTTTCATAGAAGATGTCTTAGTTAGAGTTGGTGAACTGATTTTCCCTGTTGATTTTTATATTTTGAATATGGAGGATGGATTTTCTCAAGGATCAGTTCCCATCATTCTAGGCAGACCCTTTATGAAAACTGCTAGAACTAAGATAGATGTTTATGCAGGCACACTATCCATGGAGTTTGGTGATATAACTGTTCATTTTAATATTCTGGATGCTATGAAATACCCATCTGAAGATCTTTCTATATTTCGTGCTGAAATTATTGACCATGTTGTTGATGAATACATGACTGATCTTTACTCTAATCTGCATGCCTCTCACTCTTCATGCATTGAGTCTGAAATTGTACTTGATCATATGTCTGAATTTGATGCTGAGAGTGAATCTGAGAGTGATATTGATTGCATGTCTGGTGGTGGTGTTTTACCTCTCGAGATTGATTTTATAGAGTCAGATAGGACTAACCATGTTTCAGGAAGTACACATACCTCTGACTTTCTTTATGAGGTAAAGGCTGAGAAACCATCTCCTTCTACCACTATCCAGCCGACCACACCAGAATTGAAGCCTCTGCCATCAAATTTAAAATACGCTTACTTGGATGATAGCAAGAGTTTTCCAGTGATTATATCTGCCTCCCTTGCTGATGAGCAAGAGGAGAAGTTGTTGTTTGTTCTCAAGAAGCATAAGAAGGCTATAGGCTGGACCCTGGTGGACATTCCTGGTATTAGCCCATCCACATGTATGCATCGAATAAATTTAGAGGATGGAGCTAAACCAGTAAGACAACCACAGAGAAGACTCAACCCGGTGATTCTTGATGTAGTGAAGAAGGAGATAACCAAGCTTTTGCAAGCTGGAATCATTTATCCTATCTCCGACAGCCAATGGGTGAGTCCCGTCCAGGTAGTCCCAAAGAAGACCGGCCTCACAGTGATCAAAAATGAGAAGGAGGAGTTGATTCCTACTCGGGTGCAGAACAGTTGGAGAGTCTGCATTGACTATAGGCGGTTGAACCAAGTTACCAAAAAGGACCATTTTCCCCTGCCATTCATTGACCAGATGCTTGAGCGCCTGGCAGGTAAATCTCATTACTGTTTCCTTGATGGTTTTTCTGGTTATATGCAAATTACTATTGCTTCTGAGGATCAGGAAAAGACCACATTCACCTGCCCCTTCGGCACTTTTGCCTATAGGAGGATGCCTTTCGGCCTGTGCAATGCCCCTGGTACCTTCCAGCGGTGCATGATTAGTATTTTCAGTGACTTCTTAGAAAATTGCATAGAGGTGTTCATGGATGATTTCACTATGTATGGATCCTCTTTTGATGGTTGTTTGGATAGTTTGGAAAAAGTTTTGAATAGATGCATTGAAACTAACCTTGTTCTAAATTTTGAAAAATGTCATTTTATGGTTGAGCAAGGTATAGTTTTAGGCCACATTATTTCCAATAAGGGTAATGAAGTAGATCCTGCAAAAATTTCTGTTATTTCACAATTGCCTTACCCCTCTTGTGTGCGAGAGGTGCGATCTTTTCTTGGTCATGCAGGATTCTACAGGCGCTTTATAAGGGATTTTAGCAAAGTAGCCCTTCCACTGTCCAACTTGTTGCAAAAGGAGGTGGAGTTTGACTTTAATGACAGATGCAAAGAGGCTTTTGATTGCCTCAAAAGAGCGCTGACTACCACCCCCATCATTCAGGCACCCGATTGGACAGCCCCTTTTGAGCTTATGTGTGATGCATCAAATTATGCATTGGGGGCTGTCCTTGCTCAGAAAATTGATAAATTGCACAGGGTGATATATTATGCTTCTAGGACTTTAGATGCTGCCCAAGTGAATTATACTACTACTGAGAAAGAGCTTCTAGCCATAGTTTTTGCTCTTGAAAAATTTCGATCTTATTTGCTTGGTACCCACATTATTGTTTATACTGACCATGCAGCTCTAAAGTACTTGTTGAAGAAGGCTGATTCTAAGCCTAGGTTGATCCGATGGATGCTCTGGCTCCAAGAGTTTGACTTGGAGATCCGTGATAGGAGCGGAGCACAAAATCTAGTTGCTGATCATTTGAGTCGGATCGAACGTGTATCAGATGCGGATTCACCCATTCGGGATGATTTCCTGGATGATTATTTGTATATATTGTATAGTATTTCTGACTCTCTTTCTACTCCCTGGTTTGATAACATTGTCAATTATTTAGTTGCCTCTGTTTTTCCTCCCTTAGCATCTAGGGCCCAAAAAGATAAAATTAAAAGTGATGCTAAGCATTTTATTTGGGATGACCCCTACTTGTGGAAATTGTGCAGTGATCAGGTAATTAGACGATGCATTCTAGATCATGAGACTGACTCAGTCCTGCAGTTCTGTCATTCTTCCGCACCGGGAGGTCATCTGGGTTTTCAAAGGACAGCTCGCAAAGTGCTTGATTGTGGTTTTTATTGGCCCACCATCTTTAAAGATGCGTGGAAGATCTGCAGCACTTGTGAGCAGTGTCAGAGAGCAGGAAATACACTTACATGGCGACACCAAATGCCTCAGCAACCTATGCTATTTTGTGAGGTGTTTGATGTCTAGGGTATAGATTTCATGGGCCTTTTTCCTGTCTCTTTTGGTTATGTTTACATTCTCCTTGCAGTTGACTATGTTTCAAAATGGGTGGCAGCCAAGCCCACTAGAACTAATGATGCTAAAGTTGTTGCAGACTTTGTCAGATCTAATCTGTTTTGCAGGTTTGGAGTACCTAAAGCAATTGTTAGTGATCAAGGAACCCATTTTTGCAACAGAACAATGCATGCCCTACTTAAAAAGTACGGGGTGGTACACAGGGTATCCACACCATACCACCCCCAGACCAATGGACAGGCAGAAATTTCTAACCGGGAAATCAAGAGAATTTTAGAGAAGATTGTGCAGCCAAGCAGGAAAGATTGGAGTACCAGGCTTGATGATGCTCTCTGGGCACATCGGACTGCCTATAAAGCACCCATAGGAATATCTCCTTATCGGGTTATCTTTGGAAAGGCATGTCATCTTCCAGTGGAAATTGAGCACAAAGCATACTGGGCAGTGAAGACTTGCAACTTCTCTATGGATCAAGCTGGTGAGGAAAGAAAGTTGCAATTGAGTGAGTTAGATGAAATCCGCTTAGAAGCCTACGAGAATGCCAAGTTCTACAAAGAAAAGACCAAGAAGTTCCATGATAGCATGATAGTTAAGAAGGACTTCATGGTTGGGCAAAAAGTGCTATTGTATAATTCTAGGCTTGGACTCATGAGTGGTAAGTTGAGGTCTAAGTGGATTGGTCCTTTTGTTGTTACTAATGTTTTTCCTTATAGTACAGTTGAGATCAAAAGCGACTCCGCAAACAAGAGCTTCAAGGTCAACGGACATCGACTTAAGCCATTCCTCACGAACCCTTCTTTAGTGGACGTAGTGGTGGAAGAGACTTCCTTACTCCACCCTACTCTTCCTCCACCATGACTTAGGGAGTTCTTCTTTTCCTATCTCCTTCTTTGCTTTTATTGCACTTGTCCAATTCTATTTTGATGGTTTAACTGTTTTAATCTTTTAATTGTGCTACATTGAGGACAATGTGTTGTTTAAGTATGGGGAGGAAGTGTTCTTTGGTTTTGCTAGTTTTGTTGGTTTTGTTAATTTGTTAGTTGTGTTAATTTGTTAATGTTGTTAGTTTCGTCGGATTTTTAGTTTAATATTTTGGGTCAATTTTGTGTGCATGTACGACTTTGCATGTTTTTCTTTGAATTATAGGATATGTTCAAGAAATGGGTAATTGTTTTGAAAATAAAAGTTCTTGACATTTTGTGACTTGAAATCCTTGATTCTCCTCTACATGTCATGATAGTTTTGAAAGCTCAATTTGACAGTGATGAATTTACCTTTGTGAGAATTTGAGCCTTCCATCATCATAATCATTTGGTGTGTTTTGCCCCATTGATTGCTTGCACAATAGCCTTGGCTTGATTCTTGTTGATGCTTCCTAATTCACATGCATATTTGGAAATGATTAAGGCAATTTTGTTCTTATAAGCTTCTAGCCAAATGAACTTACCTTGAATTAATCCTTTGATAGCCCTTTTGAGCCTTGTTTCTCTTTCCTTGTTTTGAAGCTCACTACAAGCCTTAAATGAAAAACCATGATATCACCATATCCTTAAGGAATTTTGGAGCTTTGGAATTGTTTTGGGAATAAGTGTGGGGGGATTTTTGTTTCATTGGATAACTTGTTTTGTTGGCTATGCTTCATGATGTATTTTGGGCCATACTTGATGTACATTGCATATTGGTTAAAGGTTGGACATGCTGAATTTGATGGTGTTTCTCAAAGGCTACAGAGTACAAAATATATATATATATATATATATATTATTAAAAAAAATCAAAAAAGAAAAAGAAAAGCAGTAAAGTTGTGTGAATAAGATAATAAATGACAAAAGAATGATGAGACTCTTGGTTCTACTCTTTATGTTTAAATTTTATCTTTACTTCTTTTTATTTTCTTATGTTTTCTTAATATGCACTTATTCCCCATTGCTCCTCTATTCCTTTGGGATTCAGCCACTTATTCCATATTTTTCCATACCTTGTCCTTGGCCCCATTACAACCTTAAAAGACCTTTTGATCCTCATGTGCTTGTGTTTATGGGTTGATTGTCAATTTTAGAATCTTGCCAAGTTTATGTGGTGTTTGTTTTCATGGGTGCTTTGAGGGTAAATAGTAGCCTAGACACTTGAGAGATAGAGTGTATATCTTGTGAGGCTTTATCACTTTTCATTCTTGAGCTGATTAACTATTTTTCCATGATTGGGTTGCTTGGATGATTTTCATGAATGTCTTGACTTTTTGGATCTCCTTATGTTAGATGTTACCCATTCCTTTCATTCCTTGATGTTCATTGAGAAATATGTGAATGTTTTTGTTTGTCTCTCTTTGATATCCTTGGATTTTGTTCTTTGTTTCATTTTGCCCAGGAGTGCAAAAGGCTAAGTATGGGGGGTTTTGATGTACCATCATTTTCTTCTATTTTCTAAACCCTTTTTGCACCATTTTAATTACTGATTGTCTTAATTGTCAATTAATCAAGCAGTTTTATTATTTGGGTTCATTTAGCTAATTTGATGTTTTTAATCTAATTTCAGGAATTAATGAAGCATTGGGCTTAATCCAGATTTTGGTTATGGACTTGAAGAGGGCAAATAAAGCAGCGCTTACCTTAGTTAATTTCTAATTAGGAAATTTCGCAATTTTATTTTATGTTGTTCAGTGTTTATTTCGTTTTGGGCCAGAGTATTGTAATAGGGCCCAGTGACTTTGAGTGACTTTTTTTAAATAGCAGTCTTGGGATTCGTGCAAGGCCATTCTGTTATGCTATTTTATTATTCAGAACTTTTGTTTTATGTTTCTACGTTTTTCTGTTCTAAGGCTACTGTTTTCGTTCTGAATGCAATTTTCCGTTTTCTGCTTCTAATTACAATTTCGTTCCTGCTTCTTCTTCTACTTTCATTTACGTTTCTGTTTCATTTACATTTCTGTTCATTTACGTTTCTGCTTCATGTTTCATTTGCATTTTCTGTTGAATCTATGGAAGGCTATTTTTTCTGGTGTTGTTTCCTTTTGAGGACGAAGCCCAACTCTCTTTGAGGTTTCGTTTGTAATGTGGTTTCCTGGCAGTTTTCCCTTCACCAGTTATCCCAAAATCGTGAACATTAATCAGTGCACGCTTCGTGTTCGATTAATTGCCTCTGAGCCTAACTTGCGTTCATGCTTAATGGACGAAGGGCTAACTGGTGTATGTGGTGCCTAATCACGTATTGACAACCCTAAGTTGATTTTCGCTTAGTAAATTGAAATAGGGTTGGATTAAGTGGTTGACTGTTAGGGACGAATTCTCCATAACCCAGGATAAGAGAATGGCTTCTGAATCAGAGGAAACAACCCGTTTTTAATATTAGTAGTTTCATATTCCAATTTACTTGTTCTGCTCTTTAATCACAAAACAAACAACCCCCCCCAATCGTTACTGTTACTGCGCAAGTATATTATGAACATTTGGTTTGTCATTGCTCGTTGAGAAACGACCTAGGATCACTTCCTAGTTATTGCATTTTCATGTTTATTTGATTCGAGTACGGCCTCGATCAGTGGATTCCATCATAATACTCATCATGCATTAACTCGTCGTCCTTAAAGGGTCTTATAGTTGTGTGATTGTATGGTTCATATCTCACAACTCAATACTCACAACATCTTAATACACATGTGTGATCTCACAATTTAACACATACTCAACTTATCACTTACACATAGCTCGTCACACTTCCATAATCTCATGACAACATGTTATCACGCCTCATGGATTATGTGTCACATAATAATAATATTAATATGTTATGTGCATATGATTAAACCCCTCAAACAATTTCACATAATCATATCAAAATCATAGGTCAAAAACATGAAAACACAAAGAGCACTCAACTTTATCAACCAATTCTCATCAATGCATCAATTCGCCTGTCAAACACAAGAATCTTGTGATTATAATCGTAAAGGCAGAATTACAATACATTAAATATCCCAAAATAAATCTCAATTTGATCCTCTAAGGATCCATGCACATGTTCATTTTAACCCAATTGTGATAAACTCATCCCTTACCTCTAAGCGGCCTCACGTGTGTGGCCTGGTAGTGATAGAGACATCCCTAGCGATTCCCTAAGATTCCTCAAGTTTTTCCTCTGGTTGCTCTACTAGGATTTTCAAGCGTTAGCGAGAAGGAGAAGGGATTGGAGCCTCCATTTCACCATCTCCATGTGAGGGACATTTCTCTCACTGTAGAAAATAGTTAAGAAATCCCAATGATAGGGATGTGTGGCATTGAGTTCCAAATCTGGTGTTCCAATTTTATCATGATCCAATGGTTAACGTGTCCATGATCAAAATTTTACTAAGATAGATTTCGGTGTATATGGAAAAAAAAAGATATGTGCGAGGGACATTTCTTTCACCGCAAACAATAGAGAGAAGAAGAAGGGATCAGAGCCTCTGGTTGCTTTGCTAGGGTTTCCAAGCGTTAGAGAGAAGGAGAAGGGATTGGAGCCTTCATTTCACTATCTCTGTGTGAGGGACATTTCTCTCACCGCCGACAATAGTTAACAAATCCCAATGGTAGGGATGTGTCGCATTGAGTTCCAAACTAGGTGTTGCAATTTCATCATGATCCAACAATTAACGTGTCTGGGATCAAAATTTTATTAAGATAGATTCAGTGTATATGGAAAAAAAAGAGATGCGTGCGAGGGACATTTCTCTCACCGCAGACATTATTGAACAAATCCCAAGGATGTTCATGTGAGAAAACAAGATTCTAACCTGTTGTCAAAATTTCACTACGATAAAATGGTTAACAATTTTTGGATCGTAGTTTTGCTGGGATAGGTTTGAGTGTATGTGAGAAAAAGAGAGAGTTTTGGGAGAAGGGGAAAATAAAATGAATTTGAGAGGAAAAAAGAACATAGAAACCTATCGTAAATATAAAATTGACCTAATATGTCACAATTTATAGCTAAGGTACTCTCAACCAATTATTTACTCTATATTTTATTTTATTTTATTTTATTATAAAAAGAAAATTTATTTTAATCCCTATCAAATGAATAAATAAAATCTCCTTTTTATTTCTTAAGAACATATATTTATTTTATTTACTACCAAACCATTATTTTAATCAATAAAATTGTTTCTTCTTATTTATTTAATTAAAAAATCTCATTATTTTTTCAAAACTCTACTTATTTTTAAATAAAAATCATTTTTAATTTATGTTATGAAAAATGGGATGTTACAATGTAAATCATAACTTTTTTTTTACATGCATTTTTAGATTCATGTTTTTCTTTTGTGTGTTTCTATACTATAAGTGCAAACTTTCTACTAGTTTTGTTAGTTTCCACCAAAGAGCTAAGCTAGCCAAGTTTAGTGTAGTTTCTCTTTTCATTCATGTTCTTGTATATACAAAACTCGAATCTGAGATGTTGGTTAATGGATCTAAACTTTATTTCACTTGAACCAACATAATGTTGGTTGAGATTCATGGATTGAATTTATTTCTAGAATGAAAATTTTAAAAATATATTATAAATATAAAATTACAACATCTTTTAGTTATGATATTAAATTTTATTGAAAAAATTAAACAAGTTTAGGTATACATGAATAATATCTAGAATATTAATAATTGTTTCTATTATTGTACCTTTATAATAAATTAGTTAAAGACATTTCCAAAAAAAATGTTTTTGATAAAAAATACTACTACTCATTAAATCCAATAATAAAATATTAATTACATTTAAGAAAAATAGTTGATAACTATCAAATTTAAAAATAAATTTATTAATAATGTAATTTATCAAAATATTTAAAATTGAATATTAGTGGTAAGTTTTGTAAAGAGACCAACAAATTTTGTTGTTCATTCTCTAGCAAGGGGTTCGATCTTATATGCTAGCTAGCTCTGAGATCTTTGATCAAGTCCTTCTATTCCCTTTATGTATTTCTGCACTTATTTTGCATGAAATAACATAAATATATTTCCATAAAAAAATATGTTGGTACTTTTAAATTAAGTTTTTTCTTAATTTTATTTTATTAAAAATTTGTTTTGATTTTTTTTCTTATCAAATGATATTTTAAATTTACAATAAACCAATATATTTATATGATTTATTAATATCTTTAATTTTGCTTTTTTTAAATCCATATTGTCAACTAATAATCTTAATGGTTCATATAACAAAGACATTTATAAGCCATTAACTAGTCATGCATCACGACAATAAATGCGATAAAAAGTATAAATAAAAAATATTTTCCTTAACATCAAAGTAATAAAAAATGAAAGGGTAATAAAAATAATAGAAAGAGAAAATTTAAGTATGACAAGATGGAGAATATTTTTCTAATGGGATAAAAAGGAAAGGTCAATAAAAGGAAAGGTCAATAAAAGAAAAGAAAAGAAAAAACAGACACTAAAAAAATAAGAGAAATGCATTGAAAAATATTAACTAATAAATCTTTATGCTAAATCTCATTCATGATGGTAAATTATATAGTTCTTTGGTGCCAACATATTTTATATAAAGGAAAATATCTTATGTCATTTTATTGCATTCAACAAACATAGTTGCTAGTTATTTCAAATTTGTTGTCGAGTTTTCAAAGGTTAACAAGTTGATTTTTCACAATTTAACATAGTTGGTTAAGTCTTTGATCTATTGACACTTGTAAAAACCTTTTGTTTGTCCTAAATTAAGTAGAGTTTCCTCTTAAATGTACAGATAGATGGCAGAAACTTAGTGAAGTCACGAACAAGATCACAGTGACCCTCAAAATGTGTAGCAGCCTAGAGAAGTTGAATATATATGACTAAAGTAAATGAGAATGAAAAGGAAATTAGGAAGAAAAAAATTAATATGTAGACATGAATATACATCAACACTTACCCCATGGTATGTATCATAAAGAGTGGTTCCATTATATTTGTACTTAATAAATATCTTTAGAAATGACTTGTAAACATGATCTTTGTTTTCAAATCGATCATGCATGAAACAAAATCAATCAGACTTGACAAAGTTGTCCAATTTATATTTATACAACAAAAACCAATACTATCTTTGTTGCATAATAAGTATCATCTTAGACTTTTTTACTCAGACCAGGAAGAGCCAATAAATGGATGAAAGTGTGTGTGTGTGTACGTACATATTATTATAATGTGTTTTCTTTTCTTACATATACCTAAAATTGAATTAACTTGTATTTGTTTCATGCATTGCCATGACATTATGAAACCAAACAATTTTTTATGCCCAACTAAAATCAACCCCAATGTCCCATGTCATATGAGATGCCTAAAATTTAAGAATTTTGTCACATGAATCTTCTTCAAATATTTCGAAGCATTTCCAAACCCTTATCCCTCATTTAGAAGTAAGATTTCATATCCCTTTGGCAAAAACTTGTTAAATCCCAAAATCAAATCCCCGTGATCTTTAAGAATCTCCTCCATTTTTGCTACAACAACCCCAACATCAATTCTACAAATGAATAAAAGATAATAAATTAATATTTGTTAACAAAATTATGACTCTCCTCCTCCCCCACCTAGTAAAAACAACAACAGAAGATAGAAAGATTGGAAAATGCACGCGCGCGCATGTGTGTACATATATTATGTGGAGAGTTGAAAGGTAGATTGTTGTCCAACTTGATCAAACCTATGAAATTTGTAATCTTTCATGACATTCGTAAACTTGTCAAGCTTTTCTCTGCTGTCGCGAAATGTATATTGTACTTCCTGAATATATTGTAGGGCATCCATTTTAGTAATTGTTTGACTAGATCCACTCATTTTTTATATTAAAAAAAATGACTGAGCATTACAAAAAGAACAACCCAATTCAAATAAAATATATTAGAAACACACACACACACACACACACACACACACATATATAGTCTCAAGTCACCAAGTCAATAATTTTTACTGAAAACCATGAAAAACTCAATCATTGAACTAAAGATGTAATATTTGTTTCATTAACTACAAGAATTAATAATAATAATAATAATAATAATAATAAACATAATAGCAATGTATGAAACAAATTTAAAACAACAAAAATAGATGAACGTAATAGAATTAAAATCTCAATAATTTACAAATTCATCACTGAGGAAGAGCCAAATATCCTAACAAGAATACCAAGAAAAGAAATATTCCTTAGATCAATGAGGAGTTTGTGGTCGGGAAGATTAAAAAAATGAAGAAATTGTAAAGTTTTGAATTTGTAGAGTCTTATTTGTTTTGAATATTTATTAAATTAAATTTTATACCAGAAAACTATAAATATAATTACAACATAAATCAAATTCAAAATATATATGAAGATTATGAATTTTTTTCTACATTTGAAAGATTATCAAAATGGGATAAGGCTATGTTGTTGTGTTTTCATTGTATACATAAATAAACTTTTGGGTTTACAAACCAAAATGAGTAGGGACGATAAAAAAACACATATAGTACTAATTAATTGACAATGGTGTATATTAACCGTTAAATAATTAGATCAAAACTCATTCTTATGGTTTTAAAAACAATAAAACTACGACTCTTCCATTTTTCCCAAAACACTACAAATCAAATTGTTATCAGAGTAACTCATTCTAATCATTGCAACTTGGCAAACCCATGAATTGTGAGAAGTTTAGAGGAGAGTCATGATACTGTCCAAAATGAATATCCCACCATCTAAATTGATCAAACCAAACTCTAGAGGAAAAAATTGCATTCAAAGAACAAGTGTCAAGTATATTTACAGTCAAAACACATCCCACACCATACTTCATTGTCATAAATTGTATTCCTATGAGATAAATTCAAAAAAAACTAGTATCTTACTAGTGTTAGTTTCCAAGCAAAAGCTTGCACACTCATAGGGACATTTCACCTATATCTTTATGAAAAACTATCATGTACATCTCTCCTTTACACAAAAATAACACCATCTAAGCAAACTTAACTGAGTAGAGACTTGTACTCTCCTTCTTCCATACAATTATGTCCAAAAATTAATGTTTATCGCATGTAACATTTTGTATTTGTATGTATTTTTTAGTAGCAAAATATGTTACATGTAATAAAATGTAGTATCATTTTTCATGAAATTACATGTCTCATTTTTTGTGTGTGTAACATATGTTTATATTTTACAATAGTCACAAATATTATTTTGATCTTTTAATGGGATAAGACTATGTTGTTGTGTTTTCATTGTACACGTAAATAAACTTTTGGGTTTACAAACCAACATGATTAGGGACGGTAAAAAACACACACTACTAATTAATTGACAATGGTGTATCTTAACCGTTAAACTATTAGATCAAAACTCATTCTTATGATTTTAAAAACAAGAAAACTACAACTCCTCCATTTTTCCCAAAACACTACAAACCAAATTGTTATCACAGTAACTCATTCTCACCATTGCAACTTGGCAAACCCATGAATTGTGAGAAGTTTAAAGGAGAGTCATTATACTATGCAAAATGAATACCCCACAACCTAAAGTAATCACACCAAACTCTAGAGAGAAAAATTGCATTCAAAGAACAAGTGCCAAGTATATTTACAGTCAAAACAAATCCCACACCATACTTCATTGTCATTGATTGTATTCCTATGAGATAAATTCAAAAAAACTAGTATCTTACTAGTGTTAGTTTCCAAGCAAAAGCTTGCACACTCAGAGGGACATTTCACCTATATCTTTATGAAAAAATATCATGTACATCTCTCCTTTACACAAAAATAACACCATCTAAGCAAACTTAACTGAGTAGAGACTTGTACTCTCCTTCTTCCATACCAATCTGTCCTCCTCACTCAGAATCAAATTAATACTTCCAAAGTCATGGCCTTTTATCTAAGCAAATTATTATATTTATTTCTCCTACTGATATAGAGATTTCTCCATTCCCATCTCCACAATCAATTTCCCTCCCTCTGGTCACCTAAATTTGGCATTCTAGATTTTATGGTTACTACAATGTTGTATAATCTAGTATACTTCCTAAATATGAAAATAAACCACTTCCACCCAAAGGTCTTCAGAAAATAAAAGTATCTGCCAACCCCTACCCACCTTCTAACAAATTTGGAACACCTCCCCTTGAAATGTCATACTATTTCTTCCCTCTCATAGTTACTCTTTGATATTCTGTATCAGAATTATTGTTGATCTCTCTCCATTTTTCCAATAATGTTAAATTAAAATACCCTAATTTTTTTCACTCCATGTCAGCCTTCCTCCTTTTCCATACACACTTGCTCTCAAGCTACCCAATGTACTTCCCTAACACCTTCACCATGAAAAATTAAATAAAGATTCAAGTAAAGAGATGATACATTTTGAGCCTTGAACCAAGAATGAAGGTAGACCAAGAGGAACAATGCAACCACTCTGCTACCTATGGAAATGTGATTGTTAATCCACTACTTCAATTTATTTTTCTCTACATCCACAAAAGCTCTTCAAGCAGACCCAACCCTACGGAATGTTTTAGAGAGCGACGACACTAGACCCATGACCGAGGAAGGGCCCAAAAAAAACAAATAATATGAAGAAAAAATTAATGTTTTGGCATTAACTTAATCTTGTTAGCATTTTTAAAATCCTTTTCCAATTACTAATTTGAACTTGTCCAAGCATTAAACTTAAAAAAATAGTTTTCTCCAAAAATTAATGTTTATCGCATGTAACAATTCTCATTTGTATCTATTTTTTAGTAGGAAAATATTTTATGTAATAAAATGTAGTATCATTTTTAATGAAATTACATGTCTCATTTTTTGTGTGTGGAACATGTGTTTATATTTTACAATAGACATAAATATATTTTTGATCTTTTAAAGTTGGGTCATCTTGTGTTTGGACCCCTAAGTTTAAGTTTCATGTTTCTAGTCATTCAATTTCAAAAAATTGTTCTTTTAGTTCCTCCTTATTGATTTTTATGCAGCTTGGTTACACAATTTATGGAAGTTTAAATCTATATGAGAGATTAAATTTTTAAAAAAATTAATATGTTAAAAAATAATTTAGGAAACAAAAATATCAATAAGATAAAGTTATGAGACCAAAAACATATTTAACCTTTTATAGGCCTCTATCTATAATTTTGTCCTGGATCAACGAAATGTTAGGGCTGGTCCTATCTCAAAGTAGTCTTTTCTTGAGTTTGTCCACATCAAAATCAACCATATTTTATAAAATATATGATATAATTTAAAAAAATAAATGTTAGAATTCCTAAAATCTTGCAACTATTTTTTTAGAGTAATAATTAATAGTTTATTAATGAATTTAATGAATCTTATGTTTTTAAGAAAACGAAAATGGATTTTTATTTAATTAACTTACCTAATATACTTTCAAAAATAAGGAAATCATGGGTTTTTAAATGTTAAATAGGATATAATTTTAAAATTATGTATGTGACACCCTTTACTCCGACATACATATTTATATAATATTATACATGAAAATACAAAATTAATTAAAATGATTTTATTCAATAAATATAAAGGAGCTCACACGGGTAAAACGTTCACGTTCACGTTAATCACCAAATTAAAAACTTATCAAATAAGGGTATGAAAACATCTTTGGCCCAAAGCAAGGCCATTCAATTTTTTTTTACAAAAGGAAACAAGTTAAACAAGGGAATAACATAAAGTAACATTTTCAAAATATTATGCAAATAATACAAAAACCCATGTCCCAATGGTTCATCTTATCAGAGCATTGTGTTCCAGCGTCCTCTAGCATGAGGTTCTCCGTAGATATCCAATTAACCATCTGCTCCCATGAACGCAAAGTTCGAGATCATCACAGGATCCAAATACAAACAACACACAGGGAATGAGTTATCACATTCCTAACTAATAGAGAGAAATGGAGCAACATAGATATACTTATGTATAAATAAAATATAACTTACTTAAACATATCTCACGTCATTCCACCACTTATCGTGTGACATCAAATCTCAACACTACACGTCTCACACATTTTCACATCATTCACGTACTCAAGAATCAAAACACAATATCACTCAACCAATCAATATCGATTAATACACAAGCATTATGCAAAAAATATACTAAGACTCAATCCTATATGCAATGTGGTACCTTGTTAGTGAAAAATCTCGTCGGACGCCTAGGAGTACATGACAAGACAGACCACACATTGGTAAGTTAGTTCACTCTCACTAGGTAAAATCATAGGGAGACTAGTCAAGTCACTCTATTTTGTGAGAATGCTCCAACTATATGGGATCAACATAGGCTTCAAGGAACATTCAAATCGAGTGTATTTACCCCCAAGGCCTATATTCTGAAGAATCCGTCGGGGCCTTTCCTTCGTGATTCAGGTCCAACCTAGAAAACATATAAGCACGCAGACTCTATCTACAAATTGTACAAAACACACAACTCCTCAGTTTTTCTCAAAATAATTTTAACTCGTCGCACCTCAAAGTGATTGAAGTTGTTGGGTTCCCACAGTAGATTCCATCACAATATTCGTCGCGTATTAATTCATCGTCCTTAAAGGGTCTTACAGTCGTGTGATTGCATGGTTCATAGCTCGCAACTCAATACACGCAACATCTCAATACACATGTGTGATCTCACAATTTAACACATACTCAACTTGTCAGTTACACATAGTTCATCACACTTCCATAATCCCAAGACAACATGTTATCATGCCTCATGCATTATATATATGTCATACAATAATAATATTAATATATTATGTTCATATGATTGAACCCCTCAAACAATTTCACATAATCATATCAAAATCAAAGGAATCAAAATCATAGGTCAAAAACATGAAAACACCAATAGCACTCAATTTTATCAACTAATTTGCATCAGGGCATCAATTGGCTCATCAAACACAACAATCTCATAATTATAATCGTAAAGGTAGAATTACAATATAGTAGATATCCCAAAATAAATCCCAATTTGATCCTCTAAGGATCCCTACACATGTTCATTTTAACCTAATTGTGATAAACTCATCATTTACCTCTAAGCGGGTTCACGAGTGTGGTCTGCTAGTGATAGAGGCATCTACTAGTGATAGAAGGGATTGGAGCCTCCATTTCGTCTCTGTGTGAGAGACATTGCTCTCACCTCTGACCATAGTTAATAAATCCCAAGGTAGGGATGTGTAGCATTAAGTTCCAAACCTTGTGTTCCAATTTCATCATGATCTAATGATTAACGTGTCCAAGATCAAAATTTTACTGAGATAGATTTTGGTGTATGTGGAAAAAAAAAAAGATACGTGTGAGGGACATTTCTCTCACTGCAGACATTATTGAACAAATCCCAACAATGAGAATGTTAGAAGACAAGTTTCTAACATGTTGCCCAAATTTCACTACAGTCAAACGGTTAACGAGTTTTGGATTGTAGTTTTACTAGGATAGGTTTGAGTGTATATGGGAAAAAGAGAGTTTTAGGAGAGGGGAAAAAGAAAACAAATTTGAGAGAGAAAAAAAAGAGTGTAGAAACCTGTAAATATAAAATTTCTGACCTAATATGTCTCATAGTTAGGGTACTCTCAGCCTGTTATTTGTTCTTTTTTATTTTATTTTATTATTTTGTAAAAAGAAACTTCATTTTAATCCCTATCAAATGAATAAATAAAATCTTCTTTTTATTTCTTAAGAACATATATTTATTTTATTTACCTTAAAACCATTATTTTAATTAATAAAGATATTTCTTCTTATTTATTTAATTAAAAAACCTCATTATTTTCCAAAAACTATTTTTTAAATAAAATCATTTTTTATTTGTTTTGAAAAATGGGATCTTACAATGTAAATCCTGACTTTTTTTTAACATGCATTTGTAGATTCATGTTTTTTTATTGTGTTTCTGTACTATAAGTGCAAACTATCTACTAGCTTTGTTAGTTTCCACCAAAGAGCTAAGCTAGCCAAGTTTAGTGTAGTCTCTCTTTTCAATCATGTTATTGTATATACAAAACTCGAATATGAGATGTTGCTTGATGGATCTAAACTCCATTTCACTTGAACCAAGATAATGTTGGATGAAATTCATGGCTTGAATTTATTTCTAGAATGAAAAATTTAAAAATATATTATAAATATTAAATTAAAACATCTATTAATTAAGATATTAAATTTTATTGAAAAAATTAAACAAATTTAGGTAGAAAAACAAAAATGGGTCTGCGAATTTTGAAAAAAAGGGTTCGGGAGTTGTTTACGCATAGGGAAGGTATTAGCACCCCACGGGCCCATCACAAGAGATGACAACCTTTAATCGAGTGTGCAAAACATGACTTCAAAATCATGTATTTTCCATTTTTTATTATTATTATTATTATTTTGAATCAACAAGGGTGTTGCCCTTGCTCTTACGTATCACCAGGTGCAATAAGGAAATCAGACCTACGTAGTTCTTTAAGTCTGAATGTTTGTGGGTTAAATTGATTTTATGTTTTTGAAATATTTATTTTAATTGCGAGCAAAGAGTCGTTAAGGCGTTGGACCTTGAAACGATCTCAAGTGATATTTGGTAAAAAGAAAAGAAACAAAAAGAAGAAAAAACTAACCGGCTGTTGCACAGGGTACAAGGCTAGCAAGAGAAACGGTGTAGGGAATGATCCACGGTTGCAATTTGGTAGCGTCTCGGCTTCGCTTTTTTCCTTTTTCTTCTTCTTCATTCGTTTTTCCTTCCTTCATAGATTTTCTGAACCCTTAAACCCCTCCTCCAGCATGGCTATTTATAGGAAAAAGCCATTTGGGGCAGGGGCGGCTTGCCCAGGCGAGCTAGTTACTTATCGCTAAAGGAATTAGCTCGCCCAGGCGAGTTGGAGCTCACCCAGGCGAGCTGGTTGCTTAGGCCTGAAGGCATTTCATGGCCCAGGCGAGCAAGAGTCTAGCCTGGGGGAGCTTGGGTCCAGAAAAATCCACAAAATGATCATTTTGCCCACTTTTCCTTGTATCATTTTGTTTTCTTGATCAAAACCCAGAGTGATCCCTGGCTTCGTACTATAACCGGTGTCAAACACCGTAATTTGACTAGCAATGATGAAAACACCACAGATGAATGATAAAACATCATACCCAGATGAAATTAGGGTCTAACAATTAATAATCTAATTTATCAAAATATTTTAAATGGAATATTAGTGGTAAGTTTTGTAAAGAGGCCAACAAATTTTGTTGTTCATTCTCTAGCAAGGGGATCACCAATCTTGTATGCTAGGTAGCTCTTAGATCTTTGATTAAGTCCTTCTATTCTCTCTATGTATTTCTGCAATTACTTTGCATGAAATGACATAAATATATTTCCATAAAAAAATATTTTGGTACTTTAAATTAAGTTTTTTCTTAATTTTATTTCCTTAAAAATTTGTTTTGATTTTTGGTTATCAAATTATATTTTAAATTTATGATAAACCAATATTTTTATATTTTTTATTTAGTACCTTTAATTTTGCTTTTGTTATAATCGGTATTGTCAACTAATAATCTTAATGGTTGATATAACAATGAAATTTATAAGCCATTAACTAGTAACGCATCACGACAACAAATGCCATCTTTTGTTAATTTCAGTCTTAAATCTCCCATGAAGTAGTATGATATCATCAACTATTTTGAACAAATGAAGAATTAAAAAGATAGTTTGCCAAATAACATTACATGTGTCAAACTAATTGATGACATGCTCCTAACTTTGTTGTTGGTCGCAGGGGCTAAAGAAAAAGTAGACACTAAATAAAAAAAACATCATATTATGTAAATACCTAAAAATTATTTGATCCAATAAAATATCATCACGTACAATTGAAATTTATAATAAATTAATACGCATAATATATAAACTATATTATAATTAAAATTCATGATTGATAAATAGTTTTGAACATATAAATTATATTTTAGATTTATGATAAACAATAAATGAAAATTATGAAACAATGTTATTTTTAACTATCAATAATTTATTTTAAAAAATATTAACATTCAATGTTGAAATAAATATGAAAATGTTAGATCGAAAGAGATAAAAAGGTTAAGAAAAATCTAAAAAAAAATTCTCATTAAAGAAAAATTCTTAAAAATACTGTTGTTGAAGAATAACCCATAAATTGGTGTGTGTATACATATTTAAGAGGATCAAGTCTAGTTCCACAAACCTACAACTTATTGGCATTATCCTCTTCTTTAACACCGTGCATAAATTGGTGTGTGTGTGTGTGTGTGTATACATAAATACATACATACATATAGTTTCCCACACATTTAGGTATATATAATATATTTTTTAAACATATATACAATAATTTAATGGTTCTTATGCATGGTGTTAAAGTTAGCATAGGGTAACACGATGAACCAAGTTTCAAATCTCACAAAGAGAGATGCCCAAATTTAATTTCTGAAATCATGCTAGCTCATTCATGTTGGGAGAAGTGATCGATTGTACCTCAACAAAAATTGTCCCATAGAAACAACATACATGTAGGAGACCAATCAAAGATAAAAAGTAGTTGTTTGAGATAATTGAGAAAAAAAAATTATGCACTATCTAGATGTAAAATAAAATTAATTTGGAATTTGAATTAAAACATATATTTCATAAAATTAGAAATTAAATGTTCAATAAATAAGGTTAGAATAAAACATGTGGCTTTGTGAGAGTTAGAATTACTTCTCAAAATACTCTAGCTCAAGAATAGCTCCTGAAAATTATTTTATTCAGGAATTGAGAATCTTAAATAATGAATTCAATCGAATCATTACATTAATTTGTGTGCTCATACGAGTTTCCATATTACACATATGTATAGGGAGTATAGTCCATGTCCATATGCTTTGGCTAATCCTGAAGTGGATAGTAGAATAGATATCACTTGGTGGGAGTCTATTCCTTCCTATATTAGGCTTCCTTTTTTCTGCAAAAGGTGTGGAATCCCTTCGTTTGGCTTTTGTTAACTGTTACTCACAAGTCTTGGTCTACCTCATGTTTTCTAAAATAAATTACAAAAAATAAGATTTTAAGAAACACAATTTAACCTTGCTTATGTGTTTTCTTATGTATCTTCAAATGTTTGTATTAACAAGAATGAGAGATTGACAGATTAATCAAAACTATTGTTTGAAAATGATGCAATAGAAATATTAATTAGTTCAATGAAAGAGTTTTTTTAGTGAAACAATTAATGATATAATAGAAAAAATATTTAATGTTTCGTTGATATTCTATAATGACTAAAAAAATTGATTTTTTTTATCAAGGTCAAATAAAATGAGACTGAGGAAATATAAATTTAAAGTTTTTATCAAATTGAGATCACCATCCTTTTACATCTTTTAGCATGTATGCAAATAATGTTTTATTTGAAGAAAAGTGAAAAAAAGACAATGGTACTTGATAAAAACATAGTAGACAAAAGATTAAGGAAGAAAAGATGAAGAATCTCGTTCATAATGGATAAAAAGGAAAGATCAATAAAAGAAAATTAAAAAAATAAGAAAGACTTTAAAAAAAAGTGAGAAATTGATTGACAAAATATGTACCAAATTAATATATTGCTTATTAAGAAATGAACATAATAAATAAATTTTGACATTAAATTTGTGAAGTGATAAATACTTGAAAGAAGAGTTTTGTCAATTATAGTGATCATTCTTTGCTCAAACATAATTGTCTTCCGTAAGTGATACTTAGGGATTTTATAGCAACAAAAAAAATATTTCCTTTAACGTCAAAGTAATAAAAAAACGAAAGGATAATGAAAATAATAGAAAAAGAAAATTTAAGGATGAAAATATGGAGAATATTTTTCTAATGGGATAAAAAGGAAAGGTCAATAAAAGAAAAGAAAAAAAAAATAGACACTAAAAAAATAAGAGAAATGGATTGAAAAATATTAACTGATAAATCCTTATGCTAAATCTCATTGTTGTTGCTAAATTATATAGTTCTTTGGTGCCAAAATATTTTATATAAAAGAAAATATCTTAAGTCCTTTTATTGCATTCAACAAACATAGTTGCTAGTTATTTCAAATTTATTGTCGAGTTTTCACACGTTAACAATCTAATTTTTCACAATTTAACATAGTTGGTTAAGTCTTTGATCTATTGACACTTGTAACAACCTTTTGCTGGTCCTAAATTAAGTAGAGTTGCAACCTAGAGAAATTTAGTGAAGTCACGAACAAGATCAAGGTGACCCTCAAAAAGTGTTGCAACCTAGAGAAGTTCAATACATATGACTTAAGTAAGTGAGAATTAAAAGGAAATTAAGAAGAAAAAATTAATATGTTGACATGAATATACATAAACACTTACCTCATGGTATGTACCATAAAGAGTGGTTCCATTATTTCTGTACTTAATAAATATCTTTAGAAATGACTTGTAAACATGATCTTTGTTTTCAAATCGATCCTGCTTGAAACAAAATCAATTAGACTTGAGGAAGTTGTTAAATTCATATTTATACAACAAAAACCAATACTCTCTTTGTTGCATAATAAGTATCGTCTTGGACTTTTTTACTTAGACCAAGAAGAGCCAATAAATGGACGAAAGTGTGTGTGTGTGTGTGTGTGTGTGTGTGTACATATTATTATAATGTGTTTTCTTTTCTTACATAAACCTACCATATTCAACATATCATTCTTTGTAGCATCAAATTGAATTAACTTGTATTTGTTTCATGCATTGCCATGACATTATCAAACCTAACAATTTTTTATGCCCGACTAAAATCAACCCCAATGTCCCATATCATATGAGATGCCTAAAATTTAAGAATTTTATCACCTGAATCTTCTTCAAATATTTCAAAGCATTTCCAAACCCTTTTCCCTCATTTAGAAGTAAGATTTCATATCCCTTTGGCAAAAACTTGTTAAATCCAAATCCCCATGGTCTTTAAGAATCTACTCCGTTTTTGCTACAACAACCCCAATATTAATTCTGCAAAAGAATAACAGATAATAAATTAATATTTGTTAACAAAATCATGACTCTCCTCCTCCCCCTCCTAGTAAAAATAACAACAGAAGATAGAAAGATGGAAAAATGCACGCGCACGCGTGTGTGTATATATTATGTGGAGAAATTAAAGGTAGATTGTTGTTCAACTTGATCAAACCTATGAAATTTGTAATCTTTCATGACATACATAAACTTGTCAAGCTTTTCTCTATTGTCGTGTAATATTATACTTCCTTAATATATTGTAGGACATCCATTTTAGTAATTGTTTGACTAGATCCACTCATTTTTTATATTGAAAAAATTCCTGAGCATTACAAAAAGAACAAACCAATTCAAATAAAATCTATTAGAAACACACACACACACACACATATATATAGTCACAAGTCACCAAGTCAATAATGTTTACCAAAAACCATGAAAAACTCAATCATTGAACTAAAGATGCAATATTTGTTTCAATAACTAAAATAATTAAGAATAATAAAACATAATAGCAATGTATGAAACAAATTTAAAACAACAAAAATGGATTAACTTAATGGAATTAAAATCTCAATAATTTACAAATTCATCACTGAGGAAGAGCCAAATATCGTAACAAGAATACCAAGAAAAAAAATATTCATTAGCTCAATGAGGAGATTGTGGTCGGGAAGATTAAAAAAATGAAGAAATTGTAAAGTTCTGAATTTGTAGAGTCTTATCTGTTTTGAATATTTATTAAATTAAATTTTATACCAGAAAACTATAAATATAATTAACAACATAAATCAAATTCAAAATATATATGAAGATTATAATTTTTTTTCTACATTTGAAAGATTGTCAAAATGGGATAAGGCTATGTTGTTGTGTTTTCATTGTATACATAAATAAACTTTTGGGTTTACAAACCAAAATGAGTAGGGACGGTAAAAAAACACATAGTACTAATTAATTGATAATGATGTATCTTAACCGTTAAATAATTAGATCAAAACTCATTCTTATGGTTTTAAAAACAAGAAAACTACGACTCTTCCATTTTGCCCAAAACACTACAAACCAAATTGTTATCACAGTAAGTCATTCTAATCATTGCAACTTGGCAAACCCATGAATTGTGAGAAGTTTAGAGGAGAGTCATGATACTGTGCAAAATGAATATCCCACCACCTAAAGTGATCAAACCAAACTCTAGAGAAAAAAATTGCATTCATAGAACAAGTGCCAAGTATATTTGCAGTCAAAACACATCCCACACACAATACTTCATTGTCATTGATTGTATTCCTGTGAGATAAATCCAAAAAAACTGGTTTCTTATCTATTGTTAGTTTCCAAGCAAAAGCTTGCACACTTAGAGGGACATTTCACCTATATCTTTATGAAAAACTACCATGCACATTTGTCCTTTACCCAAAAATAACACCATCCAAGCAAACTTAACTGAGTAGAAACTAGTGCTCTCCTTCTTCCATACCAATATGTCCTCCTCACTCAGAATCAAATTAATACTTCTAAAGTGATGGCCTTTTATCTAAGCAAATTATTATATTTATTTCTCCTACTGATATAGAGATTTCTCCATTCCCATCTCCACAATCAATTTCCCTCCCTCTGGTCACCTAAATTTGACACCCTGGCTTTTATGGTGACTGCATTGATGTATAATCTATTATACTTCCTATATATGAAAATAAACCACTTCCACCCAAAGGTCTTGAGAAAATAAAAGTATCCCCTAATTTTTTGCGTGTGGAACATGTGTTTATATTTTACAATAGACAAAAATATATGTTTGATCTTTTAAAGTTGGGTCATCTTGTGTTTGGACCCCTAAGTTTATAAGTTTTGTGTTTTTAGTCATTCAATTTCAAAAAAATGTTCTTTTAGTTCCTCCTTATTGATTTTTTTGCAGCTTGGTTACACAGTTTATGGAAGTTTTTATTTATATGAGAGACTAATTTTTAAAAATTAATATGTTAAAAAAACTAATTTAGGAAACAAAAATATCAATAAAATAAAGTGAAGAGACCAAAATTATATTTAACCTTTTATAGGCCTCTATCTACAATTTCGTCCTGGGTCAAAGAAATGTGAGGGTTGGTCCTATCTCCAAGTAGTCTTTTCTTGAGTTTATCCATATCAAACTCAATCATATTTTTATAAATATATAATATCCTTTAAAACAAATGTTAGAATTCCTAGAATCTGGCAACTATTTTTTTAGAGTAATAATTAATAGCTTATTAATGAATTTAATGATTCTAATATTTTTAACAAAATGAAAATGGATTTATATCTAATGAACTTACCTAATATACTTTCAAAAATAAGGAAATCATGGGTTTTTAAATGTTAAATAGGATATAACTTTAAAATTATGTATGTGACACCCTCTACCCCGACATACATATTTATAAAATATTATACTTGAAAATACGAAATTAATCAAAATGGTTTTATTCAATAAACATAAAGGAGCTCACGTGGGTAAAACGTTCACATTCACGTTAATCACCAAATTAAAAACTTATCAAATAAGGGTATGAAAACATCTGTGGCCCAAACACATGGCCATCCAATTCTTTTACAAAAGGAAACAAATTAAGAAAGGGAATAACATAAAGTAACATGTTCAAAATATTATGCATATAATACAGAAACCCATGTCATATCCTATTAGAGCATTGTGTTTCAGCATCCTCTAGCATGATGTTTTCCATAGCTATCCACCTAACCATCTACTCCCGCTAGTACAAAGTTCGAGATCATCATAAGATCCAAACACAAACAACATCTCAATACACATGTGTGATCTCACAATTTAACACATACTCAACTTGTCACTTACACATAGTTCATCACACTTCCATAATCCCAAGACAACATGTTATCATGCCTCATGCATTATATATATGCCACACAATAATAATGTTAATATGTTATGCTCATATGATTAAACCCCTCAAACAATTTCACATAATCATATCAAAATCAAAGGAATCAAAATCATATTTAAAAAACATGAAAACACAGAGAGCACTCAACTATATCAATCAATTTGCATAAAAGCATCAATTGGCCCATCAAACACAACAATCTAACTATTATAATCGTAAAGGAAAAATCACAATACAGTAAATATCCGAAATTAAATCCTAATTTGATCCTCTAAGGATCCCTACACATGTTCATTTTAACCCAATTGTGATAAACTCATCCCTTACCTCTAAGAGGGCTAACAAGTGTGGTTTGGTAGTGATAGAGGCATCTGTAGTGGTTCCCTAAGGTTTTTCAAGTTTTTCTTCTGGTTGTCCTACTAGGGTTTCCAAGCATTAGAGAGAACGAGAAGGGATTGGAGCCTTTATTTCATTGTCTTCGTGTGAGGGACATTTCTCTCGCTGCCGACAATACTTAACAAATCCCAATGGTAGGGATGTGTGGCATTGAGTTCCAAATTTGGGTGTCCAGTATCAAAATTTTACTGAGATAAATTTGGGTGTATGTGAAAAAAAAAAAGATACGTGTGTGAGACATTTCTCTTACCATAGACATTATTGAAGAAATCCCAATGGTGGGAATGTGACAAAATGAGTTTCTAACATGTTGTCCAAATTTCACAATGATTAAACGGTTAACTGTTGGATCGAGTGGCCTCAGAATAATTAAGAAGGGGGGGTTGAATTAATTATTCCTAAAACTTTACCAATTAAAAAATTACTCTTTTAAGGCTTTTACTTTTGTTGTTAAGAGAATATGGAGTAGAAGAGAAACTTAATGGAAAGTAAAAGCGAAAATTAAATGCACAGCAGAAAGTAAAAGAGTAGGGAAGAAGGAAACAAACACACAAGAGTTTTTATACTGGTTCGGCAACAACCCGTGCCTACCTCCAGTCCCCCAGCGACCTGCGGTCCTTGAGATTTCTTTCAACCTTGTAAAAATCCATTTACAAGCAAAGATCCACAAGGGATGCACCCTCTCTTGTTCTCTTTGAACCTAGTGGATGTACCCTCCACTAAAACTGATCCACAAGAGATGTACCCTCTCTTGTTCTCAGTCAAACCCAAGTAGATGTACCCTCTACTTGTACCACAAAGGATGTACCCTCCAATGTGTTAAGACAAAGATCTCAGGTTGTTACACCTTGGATACTTTGTGAATGGGGATACAAAAGAATTCTCAGGCGGTTAAACCTTTGAACGCTTTTGTATTAGGGAATGGGAAGAATCAAAAGAATTCTCAGACTGTGTCATTTTGAATTCTTTGACAAGGGAGAAGGGAGACACAAAAGAATTCGGGCGGTTAGTCCTTCCTTCTTTTGGAAAAGAGAGAAGAGAGACACAAAAAGAATTTAGGCGGTTTGTCCTTGGCGAATTCTTTTTGGGAAAGGGAGAAGAGAATGAAAAGATGAATAACACAAGTTTTCAAGTTTTGGAAAACCAGAAAACTTCAGAAAGATTTTGGTACAAAGAAGAAGAAGAAGAAGTTCAAAGAGATTCAAGGCTTGTAAAGGATTCATTGAATGAATTGGAAAAGTGTTCAAGATTGGAATGATTGATTCAAAATGCAAAACAAAGCCTTACTTTTATAGACTCTTCATGTTTGGTCAAGAAGGTCATTCAAAAGAGTTATAACTTTTGAAAAGACTTAAAACCCATTTGAAAAAGTCAAAACCTTTTTGATGAGTTACATCTTTAGATTTTTCAGAAACAGTCACTGGTAATCGATTACCAAATAAGTCTAATCGATTACAGAAAGCTTTTGAGTGAAACAATGTGACTCTTCACATTTAAATTTGAATTTCAACGTTCAAGGACACTGGTAATCGATTACCAAAACATTGTAATCGATTATAGCCTTTTGAAAATATTTGGAACGTTGTAAATTCAGTTTGAAAACTTTTTCAAACTCATTTTGCTACTGGTAATCGATTACAACAATGTGGTAATCGATTACCAGAGAGTAAAAAACTCTTTGGTAAAGGTTTTGTCCAAAACTCATGTGCTATTCAAAGTTTTGAAAAAAAATTTAATACTTATCTTGATTGATTCTTTTCTTCATTCTTGAGACTTGAGTCTTGAATCTTGATCTTGATTCTTGAGATCTTGAATCTTGAATCTTGATTCTTTATTGTAGACTTTCTTCTTGAGTCTTGAATTCTTCTTGATTCTTGAACTCTTGACTTGTTCTCGATTCACTTGAGATGTTCTTTGATTCACTTGAGTTGTTCTTTGATTCACTTGAGTTGTTCTTTGATCTTTTTGAGCTTTTAGTTCATTACCTTTGTCATCATCTTTTGTTGTCATCATTGTTATCATCAAAACACCTTTGAATCATTGTTGATTCATCATGAAGCTTTGCTTCCACAATCTCCCCCTTTTTGATGATGACAACTTCTGAAATCAAGAAACACATACACACACTTTTTCCTAGTCGATCACTCTTATAAAAGCTCCCCCTTTGTTTTTGAATTTATGCTTATCTTAAAATTAAATTATTTACTCATGTGAGTTCTTGATTTATCCCTATTTGTCTCCCCCTTTGGCATCAACAAAAAGCCAAAGTGCATATCAAACTTAAAAGTATGCAAATATATCTTAAACATTCATACAGCATTCATAAAAAAAATATTAATCACAACATGAAGTAAAAAACCATGAAGTAACAATCATAAATAGATTAACTTATAAAATCCACATAGTCAAATAACATACTTGTTCAACCAAACCATGCAAATAAGGAAATAATAAATTGTTCAAATACCATAGTAATATAGAGATTTATTTTGATAAGTCACTAACATCTATTAGTCCTAATTCTCTTCTTATGTTATAGAAGGTATCTTTACTTAGTGGTTTTGTAAAGATGTCTGCAAGTTGATTTTTAGTATCTACAAATTCTAAAACAACATCACCTTTTAAAACATGATCTCTAATAAAATGATGCCTAATTTCTATATGCTTGGTTCTAGAATGAAGAACTGGATTCTTATATATGTTTATGGCACTTGTGTTGTCACATTTTATGGGAATGTGATCTAATACTATTCCATAGTCAGATAGTTGTTGTTTCATCCACAAAATTTGTGCACAACAACTACCGGCAAAAATATATTCTGCTTCTGCTGTGGATAAAACTACACTATTTTGTTTCTTGCTATTCCAAGAAACAAGTGCAGACCCTATGAATTGACATGTACCACTAGTACTCTTCCTATCTGTTTTTGATCCAGCAAAGTCTGAATCTGAGTATCCTACTAGGTTACATAAAGAATTCTTAGGATACCATAATCCTAAACTAATTGTTCCTAATAGATATCTTATGATTCTTTTTACTGCCAATAAATGTGAAAACTTTGGATTTGATTGAAATCTAGCACACATGCATACACTAAACATAATATCTGGCCTACTTGTAGATAAGTAAAGTAGAGATCCAATCATACCTCTGTATTGCTTCGGATCAACAGGTTGTCCAGATTCATCTTTATCAAGATAACAACTTGTATTCATAGGAGTAGCCAAGTGTTTTGAGTTTTCCATTCCAAATCTCTTGATGAGTTCTTTGCAATACTTTGCTTGATTGACAAAGATCCCATCATTTGTTTGTTTGATTTGTAATCCAAGAAAGTAATTTAACTCACCCATCATGGACATCTCAAACTCACTTTGCATATCAATAGAAAACTCCTTGCACAAAGATTCATTACTAGATCCAAAAATTATATCATCAACATAAATTTGTACTAACATGCTATTGCACCTTTTTATCATGAATAA